>NC_138773.1:243496602-243744102 GCF_965119305.1 Pelophylax lessonae | reverse complement strand
AAAGTCATGTAGCAAAATGCATTTTGGTCAAAATGTATGAAGATTTTTTTTTTTTATGTTTTGTAGCAGAAAGTATAACATATTTGGGTTTTTGGCCTGGTCATGAAGATGTAAAATCTGCTGAAGTGTCCCATCTGTTCCTTTAAGAACCAGGAATTGCTTAAATGGTAAAAAGTGCAGCACTAAAACAAGTATATAAACATGAAAATCTCAAAATGTAAATAGCTAATGAGACTTGAAAGCGCAAAAGTGGCAATATTGAATGTTAGTGACAGTAAAGTCCATATAATAATGATACAGTCAACAAAAATATGAAATAAAAAATAAAAAAGGAATATAGATCTCGGTGCAGACACTGTCATATCAGTTGATCATGCCACCATCCGTGCTTCATTAACCACTGTGTAACAGTCCACCGCTTTATAAGGATTTACTGCTTTCCAGAGAGTGTGGACTCAGATACCATTAGCACTGAGTCAACCGCATTAGGATATACCCAAGGATGGTGCTTAAAGGCAGCTCTGGAAGTTTCTCAATGTAACTCCACAATAGGACCACCACTCACGGAGTAGTATCGTACGATGCGTTGGACCATGGAGATAAAAAGAGTCTCCACATAGTGTAAAACTGTATCTCCAAATTTTGTTATAAAAGGTAGAAAACTTACATCATATCCAAGTAACAAGTGCTTATGTCATCATCCAGCATAAAAATTTGAGATGCAATGGCCTGAATGACAAGAAATATGACATGTTTCGTCCTCTAAGACATCATCATGATTGATGTGTTGAGTTTCTTTTCATTCAGGCCATTGCATCTAAAAATTTTATGCTGGATGATAATATACGTAAGTGCTTGTTATTTGGATATCATGTAAGTTTTCTACCTTTTATAATAAAATTTGGAGATACAGTTTTACACTGTCTGATGGCTCTTTTTATCTCTATGGTCCAACGCATTGTACGATACTACTCCGCGAGTTGCATTCCTATCGTGGAATTACGTTGAGAATCTTCCAGAGCTGCCTTCAAGCACCATCCTTCGGTATATCCTAATGCGTTTGACTCAGTACTAATGGTAACTAGTGATGTCGCGAACCTAAAATTTGCCGTTCGCGAACGGCGAACGCGAACCTCCGCAAATGTTCGCGAACCGGGCGAACCGCCATAGACTTCAATAGGCAGGCAAATTTTAAAATCCACAAGGACTCTTTCTGGCCACAATAGTGATGGAAAAGTTGTTTCAAGGGGACTAACACCTGGACTGTGGCATGCCGGAGGGGGATCCATGGCAAAACTCCCATGGAAAATTACGTAGTTGACGCAGAGTCGGGTTTTAATCCATAAAGGGCATAAATCACCTAACATTCCTAAATTGTTTGGTTTGGAATAACGTGCTTTAAAACATCCAGTGTGTGTATACGATCAGGTATGATGTTGTATCAATCAGGTAGTGTAAGGGTTACGCCCACTTCACAGTGACAGACCAAACTCTGACAGACACAAACTCCACGTTTAACGCACCGCAAACAACCGCAAACAGACCAGAACCGACCAAAATGAGACAGGAACTGGGCTTTAAGGGTTAGGGTTATGGCTTAGGGTTTAACATTAAGGTTAGGGTCAGACCTAGGGCTAGGGTTAGGGTTAGAATTAGGGTTAGGGCTAGGGTTAGGGTTATTTTTAGTGCTTAGGGTTAGAGGGTTAGGGTTAGAGGGTTAGGGGTAGGGGTAGGGTTAGAATTTAGGGTTAGGGATTTAGGGTTAGGGGGTTAGGGTTAGATAGAGTTTGTTTTAAGGTTGGATAGGGTTTGGGGTTAGGGTTAGAGTTTAGGGTTTGGGTTAAAGGTTAGGGTTAAGGGTTAGGGTTAGTGTTAGGGTTATGGCTTAGGGTTAGCGTTAGGGTTAGGGTCAGGCCTAGAGCTAGGGTTAGAGTTAGGATTAGCATTAGGGTTAGGGCTATGGTTTCGGCTAGGGTTAGGGGTTTTTTTTAGTGCTAGGTTTAGAGGGTTAGGGTTAGAATTAGGGCTAGGATTATTTTTAGGGCTAGGGTTAGAGGTTTAGGGGGTTAGGGTTAGAGGGTTAGGGTTAAGGTTAGATACTTAGGGTTAGAGCGTTAGGATTAGGGTTAGGTTTAGGGTAAGGGTTAGTGTTATGGTTCGAGGGTTAGGGTTATGGTTAGAGGGTTAGGGCTTATGGTTAGGGATATATACTTATGGTTAGGGTTAAGGTTAGTTACTTACGGTTAGGGTTTGAGTTAGGGATAGGGTTAGATATTTAGGGTTAGGGTTAGAGTGTTAGGATTAGGGTTAGGGTAAGGGTTAGAGGGTTAGGGTGTTACAGTTAGGTTTATGGTTATAGTTAGAGGGTTAGGGTTGGGGTTAGAGGGTTAGGGTAATAGTTTAGGGTTAGGGTTAGAGTTAGGGTTGGGGTTAAGGTTAGGGTTAGTGGTTAGGATTAGGGGTTAAGGTTAGGGGTTAGTGGTTTGGGTTAGGGTTGGGTGAGGTTTGGGTTAGGGCTTGTCTAGGGCTAGGATTGGGGTTTAGGGGTTAGGGTTAGATACTTAGGGTTAGGGTTAGATACATAGGGTTGGGGTTAGATACCTAGGGTTAGCATTAGGGGGTTAGGGTTAGAGGGTTAGGTTAGGGTTAGGGCTAGGGTTAGATATAGAGGGTTAGGGTTATATACATAGGGTTACGGTTCGGATTTGATACATAGTATTAGGGTTACAGTTAGGGATGATTGAACTTTTGAAAAGTTCGGTTCGACCAGAACACCCGAACCTCCCAAAAGTTCGGCCCGGATTTCAGAACCCCATTGAAATCAATGGGACCCGAACTTCCGTAATCAAAAAACACCATTTGAAGCCCTAAAACCCAATAAATGCCCCTAAAAAGTGCCTAGGTTTCTGGGTTATGCCCCAGGGCATAAGTTCTTACAAATTGTCATTTTTAATAGAGAGCCAATTATTGGAAAAATTAAAAAAAAAAAATTCTTTGGATTTAGTGTCTGGGGGGTCTAAAAAGTGTACCTGTGAAGTTTCAGCTCTGTAGCATGTCCAGAACCAGAAAAAAGATAATTTTCAGTAGAGCAGGGATGGTGGTACCCTCCTTTTACACCTATATGATCTTTCTTTTCTCGTTCTGGACATGCTACAGAGCTGAAACTTCACAGGTACACTTTTTAGACCCCCCCCCTGACACTAATCCAAAAAAAGTCATGCCTGCCTCCAAAAATGCCTGATAAATATATAGAAAAAAAATAAATAAAAGCAGGCTGATATACCAGCCCTAAAAAGGGCTTTTTGGGGTGCTGTCAGGATGCTGTCCTTACAGCAGGAGTGGACAGGAGAGAACACTGGCCTAGCTAATGATTTCCCTATTAATTCAGCAGCAGCACTTTCACTGCTCTAACTAACACTGCAGCTTCAGAATGAATCTAAGATGGATGGTGCCCTTGCTTTTTTATAGGAGGTGGGAGGGTCTGGGAGGGAGGGTATGCTGATTGGCTGGAATGTGCCTGCTGACTGTGAGGTACAGGGTCAAAGTTTGCTTCAATGATGAAGTATAGGGGGCGGACCGAACATCGCATATGTTCGCCCGCAGAGGCGAACGCAAACATGCGAAGTTCGCCGGGAACTGTTCGCCGGCAAACAGTTCGGGACATCTCTAATGGTAACACTCTCTGGTAAGCAGTAAATCCTTATAGAGTGTTGGATGGTCACACAGTGATGATTGAAGCACGGATGTTGGCATGAGAAAATTGTATCACAGTGTCTGCATTCCTTTTTTTATTTTTTATTTCATATTTTTGTGGACTATATCATTATTTTATGGACTTTACTGTCACTAACATTCAATACTGGCACCTTTGGACTTTCATGTCTTATTAGATATTTACATTTTGAGATTTTCATGGCTATGTACTTTTTTTAGGGCTACACTTTTTACCATATATGTTTATTGCAATGTTTTTTCCATTGTAGTGCAAGCAACTGTAGACACAATTTGAATCAGTACGGTATTTGCACTGTATATACACTTCACAGGAACCGCTTAAACACTGACAATCTGGTGATGTTTCATTCAACGATCCTCTCCAGTGTAAACAATGATCATAAAATTCTAACCAAGAATCATACTCACAGACACTGAGCATAGTGAGGCTAAACAAGGCTGCAGAGCAGGATCTATCTCATGTATCACTGCTCTCCTCAGCTTCAGGGGGGCGGCTTCAGCCCATGCTGGAGATGAGCTGCTCATACACCAAAGGAGGAACATTTTAGAACGCTGTGAGTGCCTCCTAAGGTTCCACCCTACGAATTTTGTTGAAATGACTTTTTAGAGTCCTGTTTGTTTTTGCATGCACATTTCTCATGACAGATTTTTTGTATCAATAGGTATTTTCCATTGTTTTCACTTTTCACAAGATAGTATACCAATAGTCATTTGAAATGGTACGGTGACACATTGTTTTATTACTTGGTTTATAGTTTAGTGCAGCACATTTGTTTCAGCATTTTTTACATCCATCTTTGAGTGCTGTAGCAGCCTAATCTTTTTATTTTTCATTGGAATTTGTGATATTTTTGCAAAACTTTGCAAAGTTTTGAATATATAATTTTGTCAAAATTGTATTTGTTTTGGACAATGTGGGAAGGGCTCAGGAAATGGTTGCTGTCTATGTGCTAATTTGAACTGTGGATTGTGCCTTGCTTCACGTCTCAGTGATTGAACTCCCCAATTGGAAATAGACATGGATTGAGGCTCTAACCCTTCCTTACTTTATCAAACACTAGCGATAGGCAGACCCCTTGCCATTACCTGCCCTCTTTAGTCATTAAAACCTCGTACACACTGCTAGTTTTTTTTATTTCAACCCAGCAGGCTAAACAAGAAAAAACTGACAGCTCAGGTTGGAGCCGTTGTACTAACAAATTGATGTTAGTACAGCAATTTCCCCTGCTGTTCTATTGTGTTCTGACAGGGGGACAGCCATTGGCTGAGAGCGCTGATCGGGAGCTGGTCGGCAGACATTTTTTGGTTATGCCCTTTCGACAGACGCCAGTCGAATGGCCTGCTTCTATCGCAGCGGCTGCAGTACACACAGGCCAAATGTGTACGGGGCTTTAGGGTGCACTCACACCTGCTCATGTTTGGACACAGCAGGTGTGGTGTGTTAAATTGTATGTAAACTCAAAAAATGAACTTCTTTTAATTGCTCCCCTTTGGTCTGTTAAATATACTCGTTAAAGTGTTTTGCATTATTGTTGATGATAATTGAAAAAAAATAAAAATCGTGTCAGAAATTCTGTTAGCTGATACTTTCCTGTGATCTCTGCCTATGCTGTTATCAGTTACACTGTTCTCAGCTATCTCTGAGGACTGCAAAGCCACACCCCTCTATGTCATGGAGAATGAGAGAGGGACAGGGTTCTGTAGTCTTATCTTGTTTCTGCTGCCCTGATGCAGAAGTGCTTGTGTCTGTATCGTCATCTAGGACAGGAAGTGTGTTACTGACAGAATAACCAGGTAAAAATAAAGAAAAAAAGAGCATGAATTGACAAAACAAATGCAGCCACCACATTTAAGGACTGTTTAGCAGAAATATATTAAATGTTTGCTCTTGATTTTAGATACGCATTAAAGGCATCTTTTCTGCTTTTTTTTATTAAAATGCACCCATCATAAATGTAGCACCTTCTTAGGTAGGTGCTAGAAAGTGTGTATAGTTTGGTTTCTCTGCCTAACAGGGAGACAGCCAGGCAAATTCAGATGCTGTCTGCTTAACAAAGAGCAGTGAATGTTTGATAGAGTCTGCTCAGTGTGATTGGTTGCTGCTCATGCTGTCTTGAAAGTTTCACACTGCTCCAATAGCCATAGTGTATATTGGACAGTGAGAAGAAACCTGACAGATGAGGGCATGGATGTAATTACAGCCCTGGCCAATTGGAAGGGGAGGTGCCCCAAGGCATGCCGGGTGACTGTACTTATATCGAGAGAGCATGGTAGCTCGGGGTCTTAAGCTGGAGAGCGGGGTCCCAGAGGGATGGGGGTTGTTGCCCCTTCTCTGCAGAGGCTGCCATTTAGCCTCAAGTGGTCCACTTGAGGGCCAGAAACTTAGGGGCTCCAACCTTATGGGTTCTAAAGAGTTGAACAAGGGGAGCAATGCCTGGAAGGATCTTCTG
This sequence comes from Pelophylax lessonae, assembly GCF_965119305.1. Taxonomy (NCBI): domain Eukaryota; kingdom Metazoa; phylum Chordata; class Amphibia; order Anura; family Ranidae; genus Pelophylax; species Pelophylax lessonae. The sequence continues at coordinate 243,737,917 of NC_138773.1, read as the reverse complement.
ATCCTTCTCGCTTCTGATGACGTCTTACCGACGAAACAATTAGAGCGCCATTACGTCACTTCCGCTTCCGGTCTGTGGAATGCATTTGCATCCCAGAATCGCCGTTTCTCATTACGCTTGTTATACGTTTGTGTATGTGAGTATGTTACTTGTTTTTTTAATAAATTTATCCATGCGGATTTACACTATGTGGCTTTTCCATCTCTATCAATCTGGGGACTGCTAAATTGGACGGGCATCCATGGCCTATGCAGCTAAGTTTGAGAACTTCAGGCATACCTGCACCAGCTATACCCATCCAGAGATTGGGACGTGATATCCACATAGGGACCTCAGGCATACTTGCACCAACTAGATCCATCCAGTGATCGACATGTGACACCCCTGTAGGGGTTTTTTTCGTTCTGGTGAGTGCGGTCCTGGGTAGCACAAGCACATTTACTTCACCATCCACCTTCAAGCTTTGCCTGGCAATGGCATTTCTATTAACTATTTTAAAAGAGTGATTTGATTTATATTTATTTATTTATACACTGTAGCACTTTATTGTTTTTGGGTATACCCGAAAAAAAAAAAAAAATTTGTGCCATGGTCCACAGCACTTATCACTTCTTAGCACCAAGTCACTTTCTGGAGTAGTGTCAATGGAGGATTTTTATTGATTGCTTCTAATTTAATTAATTTATTTATTCAGCATCCATTTATATATACAGTACAGTATATATATATATATATATATATATATATATATATATATATATGTTTACCCACATTTTTACTTATTAATTTATGACTACTGTTTATAATATTGTCCTTTGTAGTGGTCACTAGCACTTTTTCACCCTTCAGCACATGTCACTTTGGGTAATATAATACCACTGTTTAACTAAACATTTTTATTTATTTTGTACTATTCATTTCTGTGAGGTATATATTTATTTATTCATGTAGTATCTTACCACTTGTGACACCCACACATTTCACACAACCCCTTTTTTATATTTACATTTTAATATGTATTTATATTTATTCATTTTTCTTGGTTGTAGTTCACTAGACCTAATAAGACATTCTCCCCAGGCAGTGCCACCTATTCCTCTCACATACTTTTTGCTCATATCTGTATAACCCCCTGGGTTTTATTTGAGGGAGCCTGTTATTGACCACAGCGCGGAATCCTTCTTTACATTACCTGGAAGGATCTGTTTGCGACTCCTGTGAGTACAGACCAAAGATCTAGGGGCCTGTTCTTTTTGTGGGCTACCCCCTTTGTGCTTGAAGTCAACTATTGGGTGCAAGCTAAAGGATATACTGGCTAGTGTCTCGAAGAGGCCAAGTTCACAGAGTTCCTCCTGCTAAGAAGGGACTCGTTCATCCCATACAAACGCTGTATGGTTTGGCAGACAATCTGCTGCACAGTTCTATAGAGAGAGAAAGTGTCCTCACCTGTGAATAGTTAATGTGGAGTATCCCTTTAGATCCCTTCTTCTATCCAAGTTCTCCAAACATAACACAAAACAAATCCCCTAGACTGATCATTGGATGTGACGAGTGGAAGAGTGTGCCCCTGGCAGTGTGAAAATACCAGCTACCTGGCTGCAAAATAATCAGTGGGAAACCCAGGAAAACCAATATCTAGCGACTCCTACTGGGGTACCGCTATATAGAGATGGATGGAAAAGCTCATAAAACACATCTAAAGTGCAGCACAGCTCTAAAGCAGAGATGAAAATGTAGCCTAAGTTGTCTTTCTGTAGCACAGTGCACACCTCATTGGGTTCACTACCTTCAGATAAAAACTTTAATAACCTTTTCACCTCTATCTACATTTCTAATCTACATAAAAACAATCAATTTATAGTTATTTAGAGCTAAGCCGGCAGTCTCCTAGTTTTGGCGTGATGCCTTTTTCGAAGTAAAGAAAAAGGACTATGAAATGTGACAAGAGACATATGGTCTTTTATGGCTCATAAAACTATAGCCCTGGCTATAAAATAAAATATATTATATTTGTCATATTATAAGAGTTTTTCTCTGTTGATATGAATTGCTACAAATCTATTGGTACTTTATGGCAAAGATGAAAAGTGGGCAGCAACGCATCTCATAGAGTAATAATCTTTATTGATAGACTGAACCTAAATGCAAGTGCTTCATCAGGGATTGTGTCTTGATGACTGTCAAACAAAGTACAGATTAGAGCCAATGAAGAATAAAAAAACAGTTCAGAGAAACACATTTCCTGATACAATCAGGATGAATTGGTACAGGTACAGAAAAGTATTCTTTTTTTATATATGTATTTTTATTACTCTCACTATTTAGGAATAGGGTGGATCAAAAAGCAGCTTTGCAGAACAATTAAAAAAAAAAAAGCTGTTAAATAATAAAACTATCCTGAACACATTGCATTTTGGCAAAGTACACCCGTTTCATATCAATATAAATTGAATCAATCAGGATTTGGATAGATTTAATCAAGTATAATTAAACATTAAACACATCAGCCAAGTGCTCACTCCAGTGGGGATGACAGGTGTGCCGCTCTCCTCAAGTAGGGAATTTCAACGTATGCACATGAAAAAGAAGGAGGCACAAACACCTAGTGCATTACCCGTGGTCACCTTAAAAACACGTTTCGGGAGTCAAGCTCCCTTCTTCAGAGCTGAAGAAGGGAGCTTGACTCCCAAAATGCTTTAGCTGTCCTATTTACGGGGACATGATCCATTCTACATGTGGCGGACCCTTGTAATGCTATTTTACTCTTTTTGTTTGTGAATCCGTTTTTTGTATTTTAACCACTTTACCACTAAGCCTATTTTTAACACTTTTTGTTTACAAGTTTAAATCAGTATTTTTTGCTAGAAAACTACTTAAACCCCCAAACATTATATATATTTTTTTAGCAAAGACTCTGGAGAATAAAATGTCGGTCATTGCAAAATTTTTTGTCACGCGGTATTTGCTCAGCGGTCTTTAAAACGCCATTTTTTTGGAAAAAAAATTGAAAAATCACATTTCACTGCATTTAAAAAAATACTAAACAGTAAAGTTAGCCCTTTTTTTTGTATATTTTGAAAGATGATGTCACGCCGAGTAAATAGATACCCACCATGTTACGGTTTAAAATTACGCCCCCCCCGTGGGATGGCGACAAACTACGGTCAATAGAGATCTCAATCTGCGACGCTTAAAATTTATTTAACGGTTACCAGTTTAGAGTTAGAGTGTAGCTCTTTTTTTAAAATTATTGCCCACGCTCTGGCGATCGCGGCGATACCTCACATGTGTGGTTTGAACAGCGATTTCATTCGCGGCTCGACTTGCGTATACGTTTTTTCTTGTGCGCGAGCTAACGGTGACGGGGGCGGCTAAATTTTTTTTTTTCCTATTTATTTTTTCTTTTTTTTTAACTTTATTACAGGTTTTTTTTAAAAAAAAAAATCTGATCACTTTTATTGCTGTCACAAGCAATGTAAACATCCCTTGTGACACCAATATGTAGTGACAGGTACACTTTATGGAGGGATCGAGGGTCTAAAAGACCCTAGACCCCTCCACTACACTTCCCTGTATGCAAAACGCCAAAAACGCATGCATACAGCCGTTTTTCAAATTTGACGCCTTTTGCAGCACAGCAACCCGGAAGTGACGTCATGGACGCCGCCTCCGGGTTACGTCATCGGTTACGTCATCGGAGACCCGATCAATGCCGTTTTCGGCATTCATTGGGACTCCATCCAGCCGGCGGACGTGCCGGCTGGGTGCTCGGGGCTCCCGGTGGGACGGGAGCCCCGAGCAAAGCCACGGAAGGCGGCGGGAGGGGGGGGACATCCCCTCCCGCCCCCCGGGTAACGATCGAGCGGCTCCCGAGCCGCATCGGTCATTACCGACGGAAAGCCGACCGTCGGCTTCAAACCACGGTACCGGGATGATGCCTCTAGCTAGAGGCATCATCCCGGTATAACCCCTTAAAGTCAGCCGACGTAGGTCTACGTGGCTAGACGTTAAGTGGTTAATAAAACATTTTTAAGGTGACCACGGATAATGCATTAGGTGTTTGCGCCTCCTTCGTTTTCATTTTTCATAACACCTCCTTCTTTTTCATTTTGCATAACTAAACATGAGTCTTACATTTTTCCATCATGCTGTAAATTGTCCTTAGCTGACATGTGGTAGTTACAAAAAGTCATTAATATTTACTTTTTTGACTGTTGAAGTTTACAGTATTGTCGTACCTGTCCAATGAGCTTTACGCGACCGCAGTGGTGTATTTTGGTTTTGTGCTGCCCTAGGCAAGACTAAAATTGGGCGCCCCCCTTCCCAATCCTATGTAAATTTGCCCCACTCCTTCCTTTTTAATGAATGTGACTCCCTCCAAAATTGAAGGACTCTGAGTCCCAGCATGAACCCCTGATATCTCACGAGAGGGGGGGTGGTAGAGAGAGGGTGAGGGGTGAGGGAGGGAGAGGGGGGATGAGAGAGAGAGAGAGGGGGGATGAGAGAGAGAGAGGGGGTGGGTGAGGGAGGGAGGGAGGGAGAGGGGTGGAGGGAGATAGAGGGGGGATGAGAGAGGGAGTGAGAGAGAGAGAGGGGGGTGAGAGAGAGCGAAAGAGAAAGAAAGAGAGAGAGAGAGAAAGAAAGAAAGAGAGGGGATGAGAGAGAGTAAGAAAGAGAGAGAGAGAGAAAGAGGGGGTGAGAGAGAGGGGGAATGAGAGAGAGAGAGAAAGAGAGGGGGTGAGAGAGAGAGAGAGAAAAAGAGGGGGTGAGAGAGAGAGGGGGTGAGAGAGAGAGGGGGGGATATAAGAGGGTGAGAGAAAGAGAGGGGGTGAGAAAGAGGGGGGGATGAGACACGAGGGAGCAAGAGGGGGTGAGAGAGAGGGGGGATGAGAGAGAGAGAGAGAGAGAGAGAGAGAAAGGGGATTAGACTTCGGGGAGGGCGGTGAGAGAGAAAGAGAGAGAAAGAGAGGGGGGATGAGACAGGGGAGTTGAGAGAGAGAGAGAAGGGAGGGGTGAGAGAGAGAGGGAGGGGGTGAGAGAGAAAGAAAGAGAGGGGGTAAGAGAGGGGGTGAGAAAGAGGAGGGAGGAGACAGGAGGGGTTGAGAGAGAGGGGGTGAGAGAGAAAGAGAGAGGGGGGTGAGAGAGAAAGAGAGAGGGGGTGAGAGAGAATGGAGGGGTGAGGGAAATAGAGAGAGGGAGGGGGGTGAGAGAGGTGGGAGAGGCGGCTCTAGCAACCAGTGGCCAAAAGGGTCTCAGGTGGAGGGGGGCACTTTTTTTGCTGCCCCCCTCCAAAGTGCCGCCCTAGGCCTGGGTCTTGTTGGCCTAGGCCAAAATACAGCACTGCGCGACCGCTTCTGATTTCTGCACTCACACCGCAACATGGATTGTTCCTTTTCCGAAATGGAAAAGAGAATGACTTTCTACATTTCCATTGAATAAAAATCATCTATATTACAAGAAAATAAATCTAAAGTCCTTCTGGGTGTTTGGTCATCGCAACAACAACATGCATATTTTATGCCCGCTAATAAAGGGTCAGTCCACCTAAAAAGAATATTTCATTAATGGGTAACACCTAGTGGGCTGTTCCAGGCTCTGGCTTCTTAAATGTTTAAGATACTGCCACAACTAGATCTCACTTCTGCTATTTTTGACTTTGTTCCTGACCACCTGCGGCTTTTGGGTGTTTCTGCCCAGCTTTGTATGGTTTAGCTTCTCCTGCTTTATTCTTTACATTTAAAAAAAAAAAAATCCCAAAAGCAGAATCGAATCCCCCCCCCCCACCCTATAATACAGGACTACCGTCAGAAAACACAGGGCCCCGTACAACCTACCAAATACACCACCCCCCCACACCCCCGGGAAATTCACTAAAATGCCATAGTCGCAATGGTATGCTTTACAGCCATGGTAGAAATTGCAGCCTTGCTATTGTCGCCTCCTGACACCCGTTTTATTTTTTTTAACTTTTGTAAATTGCGAATGGCAATTTTACATTGCGAGACCTCACTGCAACTGTGAGACAAGTGTTTGGCTGGCAGTTGCAGAGCGACCCCATTGAACTCAATGGGGAGTTTGACAGGTGGTGCTGTGTGTCAAACTCTGCAGCCTCCGTTAAAAATGCTGCAGGTGTGAAGTAAAGCATTGCAGCCATGGCATGTATACAGCCCTGCCTGACTATATTAGGATTTGGGTTTACAGCAAGGGATAGCAGCAAATCCATGGCTCAGCTGCCTATGTAAAAGAGCCTTTAGGTCGCATTCACATTTGACGTTTCCTGAATGTTTGACAAAGTGCACAGGTAACTCATGTTTTGCAGTGCATTTCAGAAATGCACTGCTAATGCGCATAGCAATTGCGGTGCCATTAATTGTTACTGGCACCCCAAATGCAATTAGCAGACCTACATTTTGTCATGTGGCAGACTTGCAAAGCTGCATGACCATAAAGGTTCTAGAGCCTCTATATTGTGTTTGTCACACATACGGCAGCCCATTCAAGTGAAGTATTTGCAAGTATGTAGAACTGATCCTCCTGCAGAGCTGCCGGAGGGAGAAAGCTGGCAGCGCTGCAGGGGGATCCACAGGTGTCATAAGGCAGTATAGCTGGCTCTCCTGCTTGGCAGGTGCCCAGGCTGCTCTTCTGAAATGATGGGGCTCGGGCCCGGTACAGGAGGGCCGACTGTACTGACTTATCAGTGGCCCTGAATGGCTACAGCAGTTAAACCCATGCAGAGAGATCACACTAATAACCCCAGGTTTTAGTGAACAAAAAACTGTTAGTTTCAACCAAGCTGATCAAAACAATTTATTTCCTTAACTAAAACATGCAATGGCTCTGTGCACTGTAAATACTGTAGGTAGCATCTCTACCTCAGCCAATCAGAGGAAGACTTGTATTCATTCAAAAAATTCATAAAATACATGGTTTCCTGTGATTGGCTGAGCAGCACTCAGAATGACTCATTTTTGTTCCTGGAACGGGAATGGGAGTTCCCATCTTGCTGCCTGAATATAGTGCTGTATATTGTATGCAGCTAATGCTACATACAGTTTATACCACACACATAGCCACTGCATGTGTTAGTAAAAGAAATAGTTTGTTTGAAACAGCTTGGTCCAAATGAATAATTTCAATTTCACTAAAGCCTGAAGTTAGGATTTAAAGTGCTTGTAAAGGCAGAAGGTTTTTTACCTCACTGCATTCTACATACCTGAGGTGATCTCGATCCAGCAATGTGTAGGACAGCAAAGTCTTTTTAATGCTCTCTCCCTCTTCATTGGCCAGATACAGCAGCAGAAGCCATGGCTCCTGCTGCTGCCAATTGCAGCTAGTGACGAGGGAACAGGGGGCGGGGCTGAGCACTGAGTATGGACACACAGAGTGGGGCTTCGAGGTCAGCATTCATGAGTGCTTCCATAGCAAGCAGCCTTCTATGGGGGGACTCAGCAGGGTGGGGTGAGGAGCCAGAAGCACTGGCAGGGGACCCAAGAAAAGGAGGATTGGAGCTGCTCTGTGCAAAACCATTGCACAGAGCAGGTAAGTAATAGTATAACATGTTTGTTATTTTTTTTTTAAATAAGCCTTTACAATCACTTTAATAGATATAAGCTACTGTCATAAAGTTTATTTCTATAGTTTAAACTTAAGTAAAGTCTGTCTTCTTACACATACTTTCTGTTTCAATCATATTTTTTGTTTTCAAGCAAGAGGAACAAACAGGCTCATGGCATGCCCACGCAGGGGCTCATTCATGTGCATACCAAACACAGGCTTAAACAAAAAACATAACCAAAGCCACTGGAGTGCTAAAACAAAAAACAAAATGCAGCAAGCCTTCAAGGCCAGGATGTCACTCTCCTGGGGTGGAAACACCCTAAGGGTGTAGGCCACCCTTAAGTGAGCAGATTCTCAAAAGGAAAGGCAGAAAAGAGGTAGAAAGAGAAGAGGGGAGACAGAAGGAGAGAGGAGAAGGGATGAGGAGGGGGTGGAACTTCGCAGACCTGGGAACACCGCAGGCTGCGATAACAAATGGCCTGAACAGGCCAAATAAAGTGAAGGGATGGAAGAAGAAATCCAAGGTTCCCAAACTTAAAGGAATTTGGAGTATTAATCCTTCAGAATACTTGACATTTGCTCGTTAAGCTCAAGATTTTCATACCCTGAAAAGCAACTGTTGGGGTCCTCCAAGCCAGAGCAATGGTTCGTTTGGCTAGAATAAAAAGGTAAGAGGGCCAATTTTTGTTGGTGGGCAAAAAGGCCAGGTATGGGGTAATGCAATAAAGCCAGCTTGGCATCCTTGCGGACCATCAGATGGACTAGGGTCTGTAACACACCAAAGACTCTAGACCAAAACCCCCAACAATCCTGGACCCTAAATAAACTTTCAATTACAAACACCAAAACACTACAAGGTAAAGTATTATATGAAAGCACAAATTAGCCTAAATATTAAATTGCATTCTTTGTAAAGTGAAGTCTTACCTCATTTACTAAGCTCTGGAGCAACCGCACTTTGCAAAGAGCACAGTCTATTTGCCTTTTGTAAATCAACCCCATAATGCCTCATACACATTATCAGATAATGGGACGACTTATCGTTCACATTTTGTTGCAGGATACTAGTATCTAATTCAACAATGCGTATTAACATATGATTTTTATTCGTACAATTCTGGAAAAGCTTCCTGGTTGCGTAGCTACGTATCGGATAGTGCAAAACAAAGACAATGGCAGCCAGGCTTTTTCTGGGTTATTTTCGTGTTTCTGATCATGCGTGGTCTTTGTCTATCGATTTTAGTGAACGCATACTGTACTGATTAAATGATTGTCGTACGCTAGGCTATCATACGACAAAAGTTTTCGTGTTTGTCCCTTCAGATTTTGTTGGACGAAATGTCGTGATTGACTGTCGAAAGCTGTGTAATAACTATCAGATTATCTTGCGATCTGTTCGAAAGCGATTTTTTTAGTATGATTATCTGGTCGCGTGTACGAGGCATTAGGCTGGGTTCACATATATTAAAGTAAATGTGTTTTACACCGCATCCGATCTGCATAACATGTGAGTGTGAGCAGCTTTCAATGGAGCCAGTTCACACATGTCCAGGGTGGCTGCAGCACAAATTTGAAAAGAGTCCTGTACATTTTTGGGTCTGGTTCATGTGCGAATTCATTGGAAAATTCACATCTGAATTGCACCTGAACTAGTGAACACAAACGCACAAGACACCGGACTGCAAACCACAGCCAGATATGTGTGAACCCAGCCTAACAGTTTCACATTATATCTTCCACATTCTAACGTAAAAGATAATGTTTTATCTATGCATATACGTTAGGGTGTTACATGACAAAGAGCAACGATGATGTGTAAAATCTATAGCAAGCAATTATATTTCAGCTTACTGTAGTTAGATTGGTAATGGCGATCTACAGTAGATGTTTCTATGCCAATTTTCTCTGTACACTGCTTTCTGCTTTTCTTGAAAAAAAAAAAATGCCTCTGCTGTTTACTGCTCATGTAGTAATGAAGCCAAAGTCATTTAAAAATGCCGAGCATTTTAATGGCTATTTTGAAAAGTGGAATCATCAGCTACATTTTCAATACCAATTATCGCTACAAAGTGTCAAATCATATTTAGGCATCACAGCACTTAGATGAGTCTTATTCAGAGAACTTTTATTACAAAACTTATTTTTCTGTGACCCTTTTTGCCTTCCCAGTACACATTTATGGATCCTTTGCAGTTTCACCTAAGCATAAGAGTCGGTTCACACCGCGGCGACTCAAAGTCGCCCTGACTTTGAAGTCACCCGTGCAGTACGACTTCATCGCGGCTTGCAAACGACTTCTCATAATAGAAGTCAATGCAAGTTGCTCCGACTTCGCCCAAAAGTAGTGCAGGAACCTTTTTCTAAGTCGGAGCGACTTGAGTCGCTCTGATTAGAACGGTTCCATTGCACTGCATGGAGCGCTACTTGTCAGGCGACCAAGTCGCCTGACAAGTCGGAGTAGTGTGAACCGGCTATAACAGTGCTGATTTTTTAAGTGACCTTTAATTATCAGGCAAAGTGGTAAACAAATTAGGGGTGCTTTTCTAAATGGTTTACTAATGAAACTTTGCTGGCAGTAACAAAGTCGTATCACATTTGTTAGTAACATTCACATTTAGGAATGAGAAAATGAGTTTGTGCAATTCAGAATTTGCAGTGAATTTAGTCAGTTCACTCAGAGCGTGGGTTCATTAGTAGGTGCCAGTGGGCATCACCAGCAAATCCAATTTGATAAGTGAATTCTTATAAAAGTAGTCTTTGCTGCAGAGCACATCACTGCCCCAGTGGGAAATTACCTTTTCTTTTTTATTAGGGCAGGTATGCTACTTCTTTTCTAGGCCATTGACACCTGAATCAGTAACCTTGAGAGCAGAGATCCCAAATCCCAGGAAAGGCTTCTTGTTTGAGCTTGTTGTGGCTTCTTGTTGAGGGTTTAGTGAGGCACATTCTGTCATTTACATATAGAACTGGAAAGTGCACTTTACAAGAGGAAATACCACTAGATGCTCTAGGTCAGGGGTGTTAAACCCAATCTCATCATTGGCCACATCAGCATTAGGGTTGCCCTCAAATGCCCGGTTGCATCTGTAAGACTAGATGTCCAGATCACCCTACCCCCCCTAAAATCAGATGTTACTGCCATTGCTTTTTAGTCCTTATCAAAAATCATGGCTAGCTTTCAGCTCTGTACATCCCTAGACCACACTTGCTGATCCAATGCTATATCAATTCTACTGTACATTTTTTTAATGCAGTTCATCTTTTTTAAAAATCCTTGCATATAAGAATGACATGTGATAAAATATTAATTAGTGGCACTCTGGCACTCCTAGGAAAGTTTGATGGTACTGGGCTTTGGATTGTGCAGTTTTACAGATACTATAACACATTTTGGCAATACTAATTGGCAACACTATAATATATATCATCAATTCAAGTCCCGAATTCTATAACTCATATCGGCAATACGAATCACCAATACTATAACACGCATTAGCAATGCAATAACACGTATCGGCTGAGAATAGATTAAGCCTGATACAGGGTCACACAAATCCAAGCAGCGATCTCCCACTGTGTCGCAGATCTTTGAATGTCCCCGAGCGCATCCTCCCCTCCCTTGGTTCTCCTCCTCCTCCAGTGGCCGCTGTAGCAAAGTCCCGCCTCCTAGACCGACTCCTAAAAAACACGTCACACTGATTTCAATTAGCCGGCATTGGATCAGTGTTCGGCCTTTCACTAGAGCCGGTCACTGGAGGAGGAGGACAAAGGTCAGTTCTGCAGGATTCAGCTGCTAATGGGAACGGCATTCCTGCTGTGGAAAAAGCACAGGAACGCCGTTCCCATGCGTTCCTGCAAGACTTGAGCTGGCCAGATTTGCTCCCCCCCCCCCCCCCCACGGGTCTTGTTTTTGACACCCGTGCTCTAGATGGACAAAATTATAGATTTACTTTAAAGTGGAACTTCACTCTCCTAATCAACATTGAATATTTTTAATCCTTATGCTGCTAGCATTAGTAAAGGAAGGTATATTATATTTACTTGTTTTTAACTTTCTTCAGTTACTTCCTGTTTTTTGCCTAGGCAAAATTATGTCATACATCCCAGCAATCTTTAGGACTGGAAGGGAGGAGGAGGAGGGGTTTTCTCAGCTAAGCACACCCTCCTGCCCTTCTCATTAATTTCAGGAAGTAAAAGCTACATCAATCATCTGCCCTTACTCAAGATGGCCAGAAATGCTAGGGGGGTGTTTTTCAAAGGAATTTCTCAACAAATTAAAGCATAGAGTCATGTATGGGTGGGGGAGTTTGCTTTGAATATTAAAAATGAATTAAATAATGTTTTTGGTTTGTGGTGCTCAGATGCAGTGAAGATCTGCTTTAAAGCTGAACTCAAGGTATGATCGTTATTACATACTCATATTGGTACACCTTGGAGCAATGTATATATGCATATTTCATACCTGAGGGGCTACTGGGAAAGCAATAAATCGCTGTAGTAGATAGCGCTACTACAGTGATAATCACAATCTTCAGGGTCCTGTGCCAAGTAGCTGCCCCTCTGCACACTGAACACAATTCATACCTGGAGTTCAGCTTTAACCAATCCTAAAACATAACTTATACCCTAACCATTAAAGTGGTTCTAAAGCCTAAAGGTTTTTTACCTTAATGCATTTCTATTCCCTTATAATTACATAAGCTCATTCTCGATCCAGCTTTGTGCATGCGAGCAGTGGCTCTCCGCTCTCTCCCTCCTCACAGGTATGATAGCAGAGGGAGCAAATTCTGTGATGTAGACAGGGCACATTGGGAGTAAGCCTGCATGAGTGCCCCCATAGAAATTGGCTTTCTATGGGTAGGCACTCGCTGAAGAGGAGGAGCCAGAATCGCTGTCGGGGACCCGAGAAGAGGAGGATCAGGGCTGCTCTGTGCAAAACTACTGCTCAGTGCAGGTAAGTATGACATTTTGTTATTTTATTTTAGAAAATTTCATCTTTACAGTCACTCATCCCCAAACTAACAATAAAAAATGGACCATTAAAAATAATCCTAATCCTAACACCTAACCTTTTCCTTTCCACTAACCTTAAATCAACCCTTAACATCTTCCGGACTTCCGGCAGGGTGGCCCGACTGCACAAAATAACGTATAGGTAAGTGATTTTGTGCAGGGGTTCTCGGGGGCAGGCGCGCGCTGCCGGAGCACCACTCCTGCTGTTATTAGACACAGGGGAAGCCAATCAGCGGGTACGGCGACCGTGATGGCCGCCAGCCACCTGCAATTGTGCATAAGAATGACAGAAAGGCTATCTGCCTATGTAAACAAGGCAGACGGCCTTTCTGTCATTCTTCTGACAGAGGAAGAATGAGATCTTGTGTTTCAGCTAAGCTGATCTGTCTTTTCCTCTAGCACATCCATCCCCCACACAGTTAGAAAGCACTCCCTAGAAGCACACTTAACTCCTTGATCACCCCCAGTGTTAACCCCTTTCCTGCCAGTGTCATTTATACAGTAACAGTGCATTTCTTTTAGCACTGATCACCGTATTGGTTTCACTGATCCCCAAAAAGTGTCACTTAGTGTCAGATTTGTCCACTGCAATGTCACAGTCCCACTAAAAATCACTGATCACCACCATTACTAGTAAAAACAATAAAAAAAAATTAAAATGTCATAAATCTATCCCATAGTTTGTAGACGCTATAACTTTTGCCCAAACCAATCAAAATACACTTATTAGGATTTTTTTACCAAAAATATGTAGCAAAATACATATTGGCCTAAATTGATGGAAAAATTCGATATTTTTAATTTTTTTTATTGGGAATGTTTTATAGCAGAAAGTAAAAAATATTGTTTTTTTTTTCCTCAAAATTGTCTGTCTTTTTTTGTTTATAGCGCAACAATTTAAAACCGCAGAGGTGATCAAGTACCACCAAAAGATAGCTCTATTTTTGTGGGGAAAAAAGACATCAATTGTATTCAGGTACAGCATCGTACGACTGCACAATTGTCAGATAAAACAATGCAGTGCCGTATCGCAAAAAATGGGCTGGTCATTAAGGGGTAAAACATTCCAGCAGTGGCGGCTGGTGTGTTAGGGGCGCCGCCCCCCATCCATGCTTCCGGCCCCCAATCTAAATGCGGGGCGCCGGACGCATTGAGTTCAATGGGTTTTTTTTCTGAAACACCTGATTAGAGCCAGAGGCTCTAATAGGCTTCAGAAAAGGGTGGGTCCGGGGCGCAGAGCACTGCGCCCTAGCCCACCCATTTGTGTGACAATAGCGAATAAATATTTGCTATTGTCACACGGATTCTCCTACTGGCCAATCAGGAAGCGGGTCCGAGACCCGTTTCCTAATTGGCTAAAAGGCGAACCCATGCCATTGGCCAAGGAGGAGGAGGGAGGCCTCGAGGACTCGAGGAGATGCGGGGGACTGAGGAGAAGCTGCCGCTGCAAATCAGGTAAGTGCACTGGTCACTCTGCATTGAAGGGGGCACACTGGTCACTCTGCATTGATGGGGCACACTGGTCACTCTGCATTGAAGGGGGCACACTGGTCACTGGTCACTGGTCACTCTGCATTTATGGGGCACACTGGTCACTGGTCAATCTGCATTATGGGGGCACACTGGTCACTGGCCACTCTGCATTTATGGGGGCACACTGGTCACTGGTCAATCTGCATTATGAGGGCACACTGGTCACTGGTCAATCTGCATTATGGGGGCACACTTGTCACTCTGCATTTATGGGGGCATACTGGTCATTGTTCACTCTGCATTATGGGGGCACACTGGTAAATCTGCATTATGGGGGCACACTGGTCACTGGTCTCTCTGCATTTATGGGGGCACACTGGTCACTCTGCATTTATGGGGGCACACTGGTTACTGGTCACTCTGCATTTATGGGGGTACACTTGTCACTGATCACTCTGCATTTATGGGAGCACACTGGTCACTGGTCAATCTGCATTCATGGGAGCACACTGGTCACTGGTCAATCTGCATTATGGGAGCACACTGGTCATTGGTCAATCTGCATTATGGGGGCACACTGGTCACTGGTCACTCTGCATTTATGGGGGCACACTGGTCACTGGTCAATCTGCATTATGGGGCACACTGTTCACTCTGCATTTATGGGGGCACACTAGTCACTGGTCACTCTGCATTATGGGGGGCACACTGGTCAATCTGCATTATAACGGCACACTGGTCACTCTGCATTTATGGGGGGCACACTGGTCACTCTGCATTTATGGGGGCACACTGGTCACTCTGCATTTATGGGGGCACACTGGTCACTGGTCACTCTGCATTTATGGGGGCACACTGGTCAATCTGCATGTATGGGAGCACACTGGTCACTGGTCAATCTGCATTTATGGGGGCACACTGGTCACTGGTCAATCTGCATTTATGGGGCACACTGGTCACCTGTCAATCTGCATTTATGGGGGCACACTGGTCACTGGTCAATCTGCATTTATGGGGACATACTGGTAACTGGTCACTCTGCATTTATGGGGGCACACTGGTCACTGGTCACTCTGCATTTATGGGGGCACACTGGTCACTCTGCATTGATGGGGGCACACTGGTCACTGGTCACTCTGCATTGATGGGGGCACACTGGTCACTCTGCATTTATGGGGGCACACTGGTCAATCTGCATTTATGGGGGCACACTGGTCAATCTGCATTTATGGGGGCACACTGGTCACTCTGCATTTATGGGAGCACACTGGTCACTGGTCAATCTGCTTTTATGGGGGCACACTGGTCACTGGTTACTCTGCATTGATGGGGGCACACTGGTCATTGGTCACTCTGCATTTATGGGGGCACACTGGTCACTGGTCACTCTACATTTATGGGGGCACACTGGTCACTGGTCAATCTGCATTTATGGGAGCACACTGGTCACTCTGCATTTACGGGGGCACACTGGTTACTGGTCAATCTGCATTTATGGGGGCACACTGGTCACTGGTCAATCTGCATTTATGGTGGCACACTGGTCAATCTGCATTTATGGGGACACACTGGCCACTGGTCATTCTGCATTTATGGGGGCACACTGGTCACTCTGCATTTATGGGGGCACACTGGTCACTGGTCAATCTGCATTTATGGGGGCACACTGGTCACTCTGCATTGATGGGGGCACACTGGTCACTGGTCACTCTGCATTGATGGGGGCACACTGGTCACTCTGCATTATGGGGGCACACTGGTCAATCTGCATTTATGGGGGCACACTGGTCACTAGTCACTCTGCATTTATGGGGGCACACTGGTCACTCTGCATTTATGGGGGCACACTGGTTACTGGTCAATTTGCAGTGATGGGGGCAAACTGGTCACTCTGCATTGATGGGGGCACACTGGTCACTCTGCATTTATGGGGGCTCACTGGTCAATCTGCAATTATGGGGGCACACTGGTCAATCTGCATTTATGGGGGCACACTGGTCACTGGTTACTCTGCATTGATGGGGCTCACTGCTCAGTGGTCACTCTGCATTTATGGGGGCACACTGGTCACTCTGCATTTATGGGGGCACACTATACCTTGATTACTAAAGGCCCCTTTCACACTTTTGTGACCTCAAAGTCACGCAATTTGTTACCGTGTTTTTTGCTGCAAAGCAATGCCTATTACATTTTTCTGTTTGCAGCCGCCCCCCCCCCCCCAAATTTTTGAGCACCAGCCGCCACTAAATTCCAGAGCTGAAGTGGTTAAACTCAGTACATAGCTCATAATCCTAACTTTAATGTACAGTAAAGTGGTACTAAAGTCAAAATAAAAATTGACACACAGTATATGATACAGTCTGTCACTAGCATTACCAGAGCAGTTGGTAACTTATTACCTGTTGATCCTGGTGTTATTTTTGAACTTTCTTCAACAGATTAAGCTGTCCAGCAAAAATGTAAGTTAGAAATGGCTTACAATGGTCAGCTTTTTAATAATTTAATAAAACTTTTTTCCCCAAAAAGAATAAACTTTTCTGTAACTGTTAGGGAGTTGAGCATTACTTTGTCATTGACTAATGAAGAGGTTTTTTTTTTTTTTAAATCTACTAGTTCATCTAACAATACCCTCTTCAGAGAGTGCTGATGTTCAGATCACCAGGGGAAAATACATTTTTTAAAATCTCAGAAAAGAAAATTATTGCAGCCACCACATCTGAAGATTGTCAAGCTGCAATATATTAAATGTTTGTTTTTGGGTTTAATACCGCTTTAAACCTTAAAGTTTAACTAAAGGAAAAACTTTTTTTTTTTTTTTTTACTTTTGGATAGAGTGGAGAGGGATTAGAACATCTGTCTCGTTAGGGAGATTCACCCTCTCTATTGGTCCTGTTTACCATTATGATTGAAAGTGAAAGTAAAAGAAAATCCCAAATTTTGGGTAGTCCCCAGAAAAGTAATAGAGGGGAAATCTTCCAATGGGGTCCCTAGTTCTGATGTCCCCGGGAAAGTCCCTTTATTTGCAGGGATTTCCTCTCACTTCCTGTTTGGCTATGGAACAGGAAGTAAAGGGAAATCTCTGCAATGGGACATAGATGGCTAAACAAAACCTGACAGGGTTTTAAACCCTCCCTTGCTCTATCAAAAATTGAAAAATAAACTTTTGCCTATAGTTCCACTTTCTAAACTGTGAAAATGGATTTATTACCTGAACTACTGGCCAGATGCATACCTTGTGCCAAAAGTATGTGTGCCCAAAGCCAACAGTCTCACTCCAATAAGTAACTGTCCCTAAAAAGAAATGATCTGCTGTACACTCCTGGGTAGGAAGGAAAGAGCCATAGGAAGGGGATTTACAGAAAACTTACAGCAGACCTTTACTTTGCTCAATAAGCTTTTTCTAATCTCCTCCACATTCTATACCTTTCCTTCACTCCCACCACCAAGAAAATACCTTAGAGAGGAGCAAATGACTCAATTCTCCTTGAGAACACTTTGCCTTTAGCGATTCATAGCATACACAAGACTTTCCCCTTGCTCCCAGTTGGCTGAATAAAGCAGTAGGAGAGAAAAACGTGTTGGTAAATTAAAGTGAAATTGTTGCATTGCCCTGCAAGGGCAAATTACAGGTTCCATTTAAAAGAGTGTCATCACCCAATATAAACTGAAACATCAAACATCAGGCAAAGAAGTGGTAATGCCATGTACCTGATAGGAGACTGAAATGACTAGGTCGGCCTCTTTTGTATCTCCAGCCCAGGCCCCACTGCAAGTGAAACAGAGGGTACTGAGGGACAGGAGGAACACAAGTGCCAGCAGATGTATTTAGGTGAACTTGCAGTAGGAGATGCAGTCCCAAGGAAACTAGTGGGCCAACGGGTCAGGAACAGTAGCTTTGTTCGATAGTCTAGCCCAGTTTAAAGGGGCACTCTGCTTGTACTGCAGTTTCAGGACATGTGGCTTGTCAGGGCTCACAGCAGACTTGTGGCTGGAATACTCAGCAGTGCAGGAGTGAAAGGAGAGAAAGCCAGGATCAGAGACACAAGTGTGGTCACAGAAATTTTTGAGGATATGGGTACTTGGCGCTGCCTATAAGTGATAATATCTATAAATCACAACGTAGTATGTGAAGTTGAAAATGTCTGTGCAAGTGCAGATATGTACAATTTATATGAATAAATAAACCCACTTATAAAATCCACATATATAAAAAGGGTGGTGAATCCCAGTGGTAGTAAGTGCAATCCAGTGATATATATAAAACTGTTTAAATAAATAACTGTTTAAATAAATAATATAAAGTGCAAAGTGACAAATAGTGTTATAAATAGTACTGGGAAAGTCGCAACAAATGCAATATTGTACGAAACAAGAGATGCTATATAGTAGTTAGCGAAGTATCGCATAAGTGATATCTGATAGCTGGATTGAATATATATATATATCAAAATGGCCAATAGTGAATCCGTGAACAAAGTGCAAAAAAGGTGCCAATATTGTGCAAAGAAGCAATAAATAAATCAATAACAATCAAGTGGATATTTTAAATTAGAAAGTCCTGATGGTCAATCTCTTATGTGATAGGAAATAGTCCAAAAAATAAAGGAAGATCCAGAAGAAATCGGTGGAATAGATAAAAGGATCAGTGGATGAATCAATAGATTACAGGTGACCCCGTGGTGGGTAACTGGCGAGGTGCAGGGGGATCCCACTAGTAAGATAACCTACTAACCAGAAATACCCACCCCACACAGGGGTATCGGGCGGGTATTAAGCTGTAGCTTGAACTCCTTCCCTTCACTCTTAGTGGTATTGGAGGCCGCCCCCGGGGGGTCCCGGGTGTCACCGAAGTAAAGCGGATCTTTGGGGTCCACTCCAATGGGGGTATTAATAAGTGCCAAATCCGTAGGTAAAACCGGCCACTCGGCAGTGGTATATACAGGGCAGAAGAAAGGAATCAATAGTGTGATACCGTAGAAACTAGTTTATTAATTAAATAAAAGATTGGGTACTCACAATATGACAAAAGGTCTCAAGCGAGGAAACAGCATCCCGGAACGCACTGCGTTCCACCAGTAAGTCCGGAACCGGAAGTGATGCAACGGCGTGGTCACAGAAATAGCCACGGTCATCAACAGGCAAGCAGCACGGTACCAAATCGTGAGCAGAGCCAAAGTCAGGAACAGATCCGGGGTCAGGAACTGGCGACAAGTCAACAGCAGAATCCAAGATAAGGACAGTAACAAGCCGGGACAGCTTAAGATCAGTGAGCACAGAACATGGGCAAAAGCATCCTTTAAATGTCCTGTCTGGCGCCAACAGGAATTGTGCACGATGCATATGTTTGCTTGTACATGTGCATGTGCTCATGAACAAGAGCAAGTGTGCATTTGTGCATGCATGCATGCGGCAAATCACCTTTCTGTGGGAAATGCCATGCACATATCTGTGCACCTAACGTCTTACTGGGATTCCCTGACAGGTAAGAACTCTCCGGAAATTCAGGGTCTGAAGAGCTGTCACTGAAGTCATACTACATGGCATTGGCACAGTAGGGATCAGTGGATTCTGATTCATAAAGAATTTAATTTTCTACAGACAGTTTGCAGATACTAAAGCTTCTAAGCTCCGACTGAGGTTGCACTGTAATCATATGGTTTTCCTTGCTAGAGAAAATGAAGTACTGCAACAAACTTTTTTTGAGAACAAAGTGTCTAGAACACCGAGGCCTTAGGTTATTTCAAATTGACAAAAGGATTCCAATCTATTTTCAAGTATCAGAGACTTGGCTGTCTATTTCTGTAGGGTGCAGACAGGAGTAAATAATTTATATTACCTGTTTCTTGGTTGCAGGTGGTCTCAAAGCTCCAGGAGTAATTATGTTTAAGAAACAGAAATTACTTTAAAATTAAATGTAAAAAGTATCAATTATTTGAATGCTACCTTTTAGGAAAACAACATACTTAGAAACACATCTGGCATATAAATAAATTCTAAATATCCTTTTGCACCTTTTTTGGGGCTTATTGTGCCATTTTAGGTAACATTTTCTAAAAGCTGTTTAGCTGCTTTAACCACTCCTGGACCGATAGGATTTCCCCCCTTAATGACCAGGTCATTTTTTGCAATTCAGCACTGCGTTATTTTTAACTGACAACTGCGCGGTCGTGCGGCGCTGTACCAAAAAATAAATTGACATCCTTTTTTTTCCCCACAAACAGGGCTTTCTTTTGGTGGTATTTGATTACCTCTGTGGTCTTTTGATTATGCGCTATAAACAAAAAAAGAGTGACGATTTTAGAAGAAAAAAAAACGTAACTTTTCACTTTCTGCTATATAACATTCCCAAAAAAAATAAATAAATAAATACATTTTTTTCATCATTTTTGGCCAATGTGTATTTTGCCACATATTTTTGGTAAAAAAAAAAAAAATCCCAATAAGTGTATTTTGATTGGTTTGCACAAAAGTTATTGCGTCTACAAGCTAGAGGAAAGATTTATGTAATTTTTATGTCTTTAATTTTTTTACTAGTAATGGCGGCGATCTGCGATTTTTAGCGGGACTGCGACATTGCGGTGGACAGATCGGACCCCTAACTGACATTTTTTGACACTTTTGGGAGGCCAGTGATAATACTACAGTAAACAGTGCTAAAAATATGCACTGTTACTGTAATAATGACACTGGCAGAGAAGGGGTTAACACCAGGGGTGATCAAAGGATTAAATGTGTATCTAGAGGGTGATTCTAACTGTGTGGGGGCCAGACTTGGTGGATGGAACAGGGCTCCTGTGTTCCGAAATAACAGGAACACAGAAACCCTGTTTCAATCAGTGACAGATGAGCGGTGTGCCGTGTTTACAACGGCACACCGCCTTCTGTCAGTCCGCCGGACCCGTTACTTAGCTTCAGGGCTAGAGAGCAAGTGTGCAATTGCATCGCACAGCCAGCGTACCCCTACGTTGTTTTGTGCACGAGAGCCAGCCTGCCGCAGTTTATCTGCAGCGGCTGATCTTTAAGTGGTTAACCACTTAACGACCAGCCACGTAGATCTACGTCGGCTGACTTTGAGTGGTTATACCGGGATGATGCCTCTAGCTAGAGGCATCATCCCGGTACCGTTGTTTGAAGCCGACGGTCGGCTTTCCGTCGGTAACGATCGATGCGGCTCGGGAGCCCCGAGCACCCAGCCGGCGCGTCCGCCGGTTGGATGGAGTCCCGATGAATGCCGGAAACGGCATCGATCGGGTCTCCGATGACGTAACCCGGAGGCGGCGTCCATGACGTCACATCCGGGTTACTGTGCTGCAAAAGGCGGCAGATTGGAAAAACAGCTGTATGCAAAAATGCCGTTTTCGGCGTTTTGCATACAGGGAAGTGTAGTGGAGGGGTCTAGGGTCTTTTAGACCCTCGATCCCTCCATAAAGTGTACCTGTCACACATATTGGTGTCACAAGGGATGTTTACATTGCTTGTGACAGCAATAAAAGTGATCAGATTTTTTTTTTTTTTTTAAAAACTGTAATAAAGTTAAAAAAAAAGAAAAAATAAATAGGAAAAAAAATAAAAAATGTAGCCACCCCTGTCACTGTTAGCTCGCGCACAAAAAAAAACGTATACGCAAGTCGAGCCGCAAATGAAATCGCTGTTCAAACCACACATGTGAGGTATCGCCGCGATCGCCAGAGCGTGGGCAATAATTTAAAAAAAAGAGCTACACTCTAACTCTAAACTGGTAACCGTTAAATAAATTTAAAGCGTTGCAGATTGAGATCTCTATTGACCGTAGTTTGTCGCCATCCCACGGGGGGGGGCGCAATTTTAAAACGTAACATTTTGGTATCTATTTACTCGGCGTGACATCATCTTTCACAATATACAAAAAAAATGGGCTAACTTTACTGTTTAGTATTTTTTAAATGCAGTGAAATGTGATTTTTCAAATTTTTTCCAAAAAAATGGCGTTTTAAAGACCGCTGCGCAAATACTGCGTGACAAAAATTTTTGCAATGACCGACATTTTATTCTCCAGAGTCTTTGCTAAAAAAATATATATAATGTTTGGGGGTTCTAAGTAGTTTTCTAGGAAAAAGTACTGGTTTTAACTTGTGAACAAAAAGTGTCCAAAATAGGGCTGGGGGTAAAGTGGTTAAAATGTGCTAATCACTGCATTTGAACTTGCTTGCATTCAAAGAACACATGACAGAGTTCCAGTAGAGATGTCACCCCTAATAACTGACAGTTAACCTAAAAAAAAAGTAATGATTCGTGTTTTATACTTTCTCTTTACATCCTTCTAAAAAAAAAAAAAAGAAAAAGTCCGTTATTTTTTGGAGCTTACTAGCTTAGGCTGAATTAGATGAATCAGAGAAGCAGCTCCTCACCATTTCTTCCTATTTGTGCACATGGCGCCAATTGAAGTTTGATCAAAGAGTGCAAGCTTGAATTGTGCATTGTCTTTGGCTAGCCCGTTATGCTCTTGGAATCCTTTGTCATGTTTTAAATGTTTATTTGTAAAACAAGGAATAATGGTTAGTGTTATTCTATGTCATATGTTTTCACAACCTTATGTGCTACATACTTTTGCCTTAAATACAGCTGTGCCAAGCTGAGTGATAATGTACCAGATGTCCTATCATGTAAAAATCAATATTTTTTGTTATAAAACTATCAGGTTAGGCACAAAGGTTACAAGACAAATGATGTAGACTTATCCAATGATAAATATGTTTGACATTCACATGGAGGTAAATTTAGCACCATAATAGTGGTGGAAGACCCCAGCCTCTAGTTTAGAGGGTGATAAATATTTGGAGATATTTCCTCTGAGTTCTTAATGTACCTAGCAGAGCTTTGGAAATCCCATCTGACTCTATAATGAGAGTCTAAGTGTCCATTTACATAGAAATTACTGATCCCGGCTTAAATTATGACTCCAATTAATATGCAAATAAGCAATTCTGCCTAATTTGCATATATGTTTGCATGACAGTCAATATTCGTGCCTCCTCTGCAAGAGTTAACAAAGTTAGATTTTTAATAAAAGCTTCATATTCCAATGAATATACAGTGTGTCTTCTGGTACATATCATGTATTCTACTTGCTGAACAATATATTCTTTGTACCTCTGAAACACTTCATTTGCATTTTTTACTTTAGGTTTAGGTAAACTCAAGTTCTAAAATCTAATATAAAATGTAACACGTTAATGTTTGTTTTTAAATTAAAGCTTTTACTAGATTAATACCCAGTAATTCTGCCATGAGGATGGCAACATTCTCTGCCTTCAAATTGTGCTCCAGCATTGTCACCGTTACATGAGCTTCAAATGAAGACTACAAGTGGCAATGTTCACACAGACATGGTTCACTATTTTCACCATCAGAAAACTGGCCCTAGGAAATTTTATGCAGCCATTACTTGTAGACAGGACATCCTGCAAATAGGTCGCAGGAGATCAGCTGCACTGATGAAATGAATAATACAAAAAAATATACAATATAAATACTAAATGTTTAAAAAATTTGTTTTATAGATACTCTGTCTTGCAGTGGTTCAACAAATGCTGGAAAACGCAACAGACACAGGGAAACTGTTTAAAGAAGTTGGGAAAGTAATGGAAACATATCAAATATCAGTTCTAGAGGAAATTAAAGACAAATCGGGGTTGATTTTCTAAAACTGGAGCATTAAGCATCTGGTGCAGCTGTGCATGGTAACCAATCAGCTTCTAACTTCAGCTTGTTCAATTAAGCTTTGACAATAAACCTGGAAGCTTACTGGTTTCTATGCAGAGCTACACCAGATATTTTCAATGGAAATGCCTTAATGGATTGTCCACATAGGGCTTTAGCAAACTAATGCCTCGTACTCACGCGTCGATAGTTGGCCGTGAATTTTCGGCCAACGTCCGATCGGCCGATTTTCGGCTTGTTAGTATGATGCTTTTGACAACCAACTCCGACTTTTTGGCCAAATAAAATCTGGTGTGCAGGCTATAAAATTTTTGTTGGCCGACAACACAACGGCCGATTTTTTGTCAGTCAGTACAGATTTCGCCAGACAAAAATCTGATGAGCAAGACTGGGCATGCTCAGAGAAGAAAAAACACACGGAAAGTAAACCAGCACATGACATCACTTCTGAAGTTGATTTTTGTTGGCCGAGAAAATTTGTGTGCAGTCTAGAACACATTTCAACCAACACAACAACGATGGACAAAAGTCGGCCGATCGGTCGGCCGATAATCGTTGCGTGTGTACGAGGCATAAGATAAAGATTTACTAAAACCTGTGCACATGGAACCTGGTGCAGCGGTGCATAGTAACCAATCAGCTTCTAACTTTAGTATGCTCAATTAAGCTTTGACAATAAAACCTAGAAATTGATTGGTTAGGATGCACAGCTGCACCAGATTTTGCACTCTCCAGCTTTAGTAAATAACCCCCATGGTGTCACAGAATTGTTACAAAGATGCAACATAATCAACAATTTATTCCAACATGGAGAAGGTCTGTCTTTATTTACCTCCATTTTTTCTTAGCACCGGTATGGCAGTATTTCTTTATGAATATATTGCAACAATAGCATCAAACTTTAAAAGTATTGCAAATAAGAATGATTAATTGGTCACATGTATCAGTACTACCAATGAAAATGTCACAGGGTTTTTTAAATTTGGTACACGCTTTCCGACTACATCCACACAGCCAGAAATGTGTCGCAAATGCCTTATTGAATTGTCCACATAGTGCTTTAGCAAACTAAGAGCAAAATTTACTAAAACTTGTGCATCTGGAATCTGGTGCAGCCATTCATAGCTACCCATCAGCTTCTAACTTTAGCATGTTCAATTAAAGGGTAACTACACTTTCGTGGGGAATAAAATAGCAAATAAAACAAAAATATAATATAGCATATATAACTGCGACTCAAGTCATATTGTAATTGAATTTTATTAAAAATGATCTTTCCTTTTCAATCTGCAGCCGCTGTAATTTTCGGTAAAATGCAATGCAGTATGGCTACCTGGAGCTGTTCTGTATACAGAATGTTACTGACCACACCCCAGAATCATAATTTCCTGCTTGTGCAATTGGCTTTCTGGTTTTCCCAGAAGTCTGTACTAAGATACAAATCAGATTTCAGGCATCCCCTGCAACAAAAATGTCATTTTTGGAGAGATACTCTCAATAGGAAATCACATTTTAAAAGAATGCATGTTCTTCAAGGTGAACCAGCTGGTTGATAATTAAGAAACCACTCCCAGTAGATTATCTTACCGCATGGACACAGACAAACACAGAGGGATTTCTTCAGAATAACAAAAGGTAGGAATCTGCACCAAAGTTTGTTAAAATCCCTGCAATGTACAGAGATCACCCAGAGGGGAATGTTTTTTTCTCAACAAAAGTGGAGTTACTCTTTACACTTTGGTAATAAAACCTAGAAGCTGATTGGTTACAATGCACAGCTGCACCAGATTCTGTGTGCACCAATTTTAGTAACCCCCCCCCCCCCCAAATGGTATTCAGTTAGAATTTACATCTACTTAAAATATCAGCCTAAGCAGATAGTAATTACTATCTAACTGTGTCTATTTACAAGTATAATAGTTGCTTCTGAGGTTCACAGGAATTTTTTGGGTCTACTTTTAGCTTCTACAGAAAACAATGACAGAAAATAATTACATGGAACAACATACTAAAATAATTTCCCCTATCATCTGTTGCTGCTGCTGAGCTATAAACATATGGATTGCATAACGTAATAGAGAAAAGTGGTCTTAGCCAGCCTTTAATGACTTGCAGGTGCCAATATCTTGGCACAAAATGGTTTTCCCTTCTGTTTGCATCTATCACAGTTAGTACACTAAGGAATATATGTTCATTTCAGCAGCACTCCTAATAACAATTAGAATGATAGTTTGTATTCATCTCAATTATCAATACCATAAGCTCATATGTGGTGCACTTTGCAATTGATTTTAGTATTTACTGAGACTTTACTGAATATTTCTACACTGTATGACAAAAAGGGGTTAATTTACTAAAGGCAAATAGACTGTGCACTCTGCAAGAGCAGTTACTCCAGAGCTTAGTAAATGAGCAAAAGCGCTGCTGACTTTCATCATCCAATCATGTGCAAGCAATAATACTGTTTTTTTTTATTCTCCTTGCACATGATTGGGTAGTCTTTGCAATGTGAAAGTCTACCTCATTTACTAAGCTCTGGAGCAACTGCACTCGCAGAGTGCAACTGCACTTTGCAAAGTGCACAGTCTATTTGCCTTTAGAAAATCAACCCCACAGTATCCACACCCCTCCAAATTATTGGGTTCAGTTGTTTCCAGTGAAGAGTACTGCTAATGCTACAGCAAAGACATTTTAGTCAATTGCATGCTTTCAATCTTGGGGTAACCATTTAGGGAAGACTCTTTCTTCATTCCTACAGAGCTGCACCCCTGTATACAAATCCGGCTCCATAAAGATATGGTTTGACCAGTTTGGTGTGGGAGATGATTTAGGATGATGATTGCAAGTCGGGTCTTCTTTTCCAACATCAGCACCAACATCAGCACCTAAATTCAACAACATTTTTTTTTTTTTTTTTTTTGCTAAATGGGAACAGATTCCCACAGACACTCTTTAAGATCTTGTGTCCAGAGTAGAGGTTGTCAGTTCCCCATAGCTACAAAGAGGGAGCCAATGCCATATGAATGCCCATGGTTTTGGAATGGGATGTCCAACAAGACGATGAGAATGATGTCTCATTTGTGCTAAAGCTGGGAAATGTAAATTGATCTTGCAATGCAGAAACTGGGTTTCTGACCAACATAGAAATAAAGAACAGTTATTATATTTAATTGCCAATACAGTTAAGAAAACCATGATCCCCTGCAACAGGGCACGTGCAAGAATACATCGTAACCAGTGCACTGGCCCTTTGAGAAAGTAAAAGTTTCACCTTCTCCATAAAGCACAAAGAACGATGGGAACGTGGCAAATCTCTTACCAGAGTTCTAAATTGCTGTAGGTATAAAATTAATAATTGCAAAAAAGTGACCAAGGTGCTGGACCATGAATTCTAAAAGTTTATTTATTAAGCATTATCTAAAACATCCTTTCTCAACCTTTTCAACACAGAGGAACCTTTGAAATAAATTTCTTGTCTCGGGAACCCCTGCTAAAAATTTTAAATCTACAACTCATGACACATTAGTGTGACAGTCAGTTGGAAGAATGCTCCTTACTCATCATTGGGAAGAGATACCCCCTTACAGATAGCTAAAAGGAACAATGGTGTCACAATGGTGTCATTGGGAACTTATCTGAGAGGCAGAAATTGCTCATTGCTCAAGGAACCCCTAGCAACCTCAGGAGAAACCCTAGTTGAGAAACCCTGATCTAAAACCTACATGGATGTCTTGGACCACAGTGGAGGAAGTGAGAGGTAATCCACAGACTGTCACTGCACAGATCAGAAGGAGACAGCGGGCTGGGTGGTGGTGAGCCAAAGCAGGATGGATGCAGGCAAGCCATCTAAAGGCCAGTGTGGGATGTGATTAACTCCACACGAGGAGCCTGGTTGAAGGCAAAGATGGCATGTGGAAGCCAACAGATGATGGCCAAAAAAGTGCTGGACAGCAAGGGTGGCCGAGATCTCGATGACTAACCCATCTCGATGGGAGGCTGAAAGCCAGGGGTACAAACCACCAGAGAAGCCAATCATTAAGCCGCGACTGCCATGTGTCCTCAGACACACTGTGCAGTCCTGTGTAGACCTTGTGTAAGGGATAGCAGTGGGTAGGCGTACACGTTTCAGGGTCCTGCCCCTTTTTCAACCTCAAATTTAAAAACCTCAATTAAAATTAATAACCTGATGCTTCTGTAATGATTCAACTATATGTTTATTACAAACCTGCTTTATATCCATAGTCTTTTAGCTTCTTTTTGATGTAAGACGTATGCTTTTATGCGACTACTCGACTCCCTTGTTATTATTTTTTTGCACCTATAAAGCATTTCATTTTATTTGGTACCGGAAAAATGATAACCTTACAAAAGAAGGAAGGAATTTAAATATAGGAACAACATAGCGATAGGTCACCAATGACCATAGTACATAGAAAAGTTAGATATCAATTAAGGAATTAGTAGACTGGGCTTTTGCATACCATTCTGTGTACTTAAATGAAGACATCAGCTGCTCTATTTCCCCTCTGTTGAAGCTGTTGAAGTTTTTTTTTCCAATAAAAGCTCACTTCTTCTGCACAAATGAGTGGTCTGCATGGTGTTTTTTTGCATTTTGGTCTCCAGTTTTAACCTGAAAAAACAAGTATTTGAGGTAATTTTTTTACATCTTTCAAGGTTGGTGATTGAGGCATAAGTCAGCCTTGCATTATGAGCAGGATTCTTAGTAGGAGCCTGTGCACAGAGGGGAGGAGGAGTGCTTAGC
Organism: Pelophylax lessonae; assembly: GCF_965119305.1. Taxonomy (NCBI): domain Eukaryota; kingdom Metazoa; phylum Chordata; class Amphibia; order Anura; family Ranidae; genus Pelophylax; species Pelophylax lessonae. Next base: position 243,709,413 of record NC_138773.1, on the reverse strand, counting down.
CCTGCACTGTACACACAGAGATTATTCTTTCAGTAAAGGCTCGTACACACTATAAGAAAATCGGGTGAACATTTTTGTCCAAAGAATTTTCGTACGATTTTCGTATAGTGTGTACAGAACTTACTACAGACGATTCAGAATTTTCATACAATTTTTGTATAGTGTGTAAAGAACTTACTACAGACGATTCATAATTTTCGTGTTAAAAAATTCTCGAAGGCACAAACTCCAAAATGTTTCTCGTATGGGAAAACCGAACGATTTTCGTTTAAAGTGTACCGTTTTCGTACGATTTTTGTACAAGAAAAATCAGAAAAGAAAGACTGCGCATGATCAAAAACAATAAACAACAAAGAAAGCTATTGTTGTCCGAAAATTTTCGTAAGGATTTTCGTTCATCGGTTCTGATTTGCTGTGAAACAGCGATGAAAATTCAGACAATCGTTCGCCTTATTTTATTATAGTATATTCCCTACTTAACTTTGAAAGCCATTTGAGCAGCTGCAGCAGTCCTCGCAGTGCACAGGACTAAGGAAGGCTGCTGCAGCTGCTCCAAAGACCAGCACAGTGTGAAGGGAAGGCATATGATCCGGGAACCAGCCTGTGCCTGTACTTGTCACTTCCTTACACTACTGACATGCACTCCAATCAAGGCAGGACACCGTGCTTAAATGGGCCCCAGTTATCTGTATAGAACAACAATATGTAACATACCTGTATTACAAAAGGTAAACTTATCTTTAAAGATTTGTTCATGGAAGGAGCCCAACTACTTTTTCCCAAGTTGAAGTGCTTTCACCCAAAAGTACAATTATATGTTTTATTGTAGTCATTTTTATACTAGTACAGTATGTATATACTGTGTATATATATATATATATATATATATATATATATAGGGTCTGCCTGCACTTTTTATAATTGATAGAGTTAAAAAAAGTGCATACACACATAAATATATTTATACTGTGTATATATATATATATATATATATATATCAGCGTTCTTCAAAAAGTTCCTGCACTTTTTTTTAACTCTATTAAACATAAAAAAGTGCGGAAAGACCATTTATATATGGTAGGTTTGCAGTTTTGCCCTGTTTAGGCAATAACTTTAACTTGTAAGGCACAGAGCACACTTAATATATCTTGATCAAGGACAAAGGAAACAGGCAGAATTCGTGCTTCCACAAAATCAACCCTCTGTTTAATTTTATTGCCTTTTAGTGTTTTAGATATTCCCCCAATGGATCCGTTAATCAGAGTGTAAAGTTTTCACTATTTTTAAGAGCATGTTATTATGTAACACATTGAAGGCTTATTCTAAAGCACACATTTTATTAAGGAATGACAGCAGGGTATAACAGCAACCATATGTTCCAACTCCTTTAAGTGGAGCCAGGGTGAGAAGGGACATGGTATAATGTTTGTTTGTTTGCCACAATTTCTATTTTCTTCTTACTTTACAGTCCATAAACGAAAATAATTTAAGCCCTGGTTGTTAACGCCTGGAGGATTAAAATATCTAATTAAGAATTTGAGTTTGCACAGTCTCTGTAATGAAAGAAGAAATAAAATATACATCTAAATTGTTAAAAACCTAACTTGGCAAAAAATAAGAAAGTTCATATTGGGTTTTAGAATGTTCTTCTAGCACATAGAAACTGATATTCCTCAGAACTTTCTACTGTTTGTTAGAAAATTGGTTCTATTTTTTTAGTATTAAAGTTTGCTTCCAAATATTTCATAATTAGATTAGAGGACTTTTTCTAATGTTTGCAATTATATGCAGAAGCCACAAGTCACCATTTAGGTCCTTCTGTGAGTGTGGTCTTAATCTAAAGTACAGATATTAGAGAATGTTCACCCAATAAGTTTATTGTTTGTTTAGGAAACATTTGTGTGTTTGAAGGCCTGTCTTTGGCCTAGTCTGCTTGGAGGAAAGCAGAATGACCAGGATGGATTTTACTGGCTTATTGCTATTGGTTCCCCCAAGACAGTTGGTATCCTTCTCCATAGGCATGAGCTTGGAAGTTTGCACAATTCATTAGAAAGATTGTTCTGTGGTCAGATTGTACATGTACATAGCCTCTAGGGATGAGCTTCACGTTGAACATGAGTTTGATCCATACAAGGCTCACTCAAGCTCTACCGCCATATAAATGATGTGAAGACAGAGTGTCGGTGCACAGGCTAACCAGTCCACTGTAGATAAATACAACAAAAAGCCGGCAACTCGATGCTTCTTCTTAAAAGATCCTTTATTTATGCACAACAGCAATTACAATGTCCATTGATGCTAACACGTTTCGGTCTCAGCCTTACTCATAGCAAGAAACACGTTAGTATCAATGGACATTGTAATTGCTGTTGTGCATAAATAAAGGATCTTTTAAGAAGAAGCATCGAGTTGCCGACTTTTTGTTGGATTTATCATGAGTTTGATCCAGCCTATTTTTTTTTACAAACAGCAACCGGCTGAGGATCTGTTAATTTGCGCCCAGAGTGCAGAAAGCAGCGGGGCAACATTGTTGAATGGCGAGTTGTTCTGAAAGAGGGACACTATGATTGACTCTGGGTTTACAAAGCTGGACAATGTGACTGACATTGGATTTATATATATATATATATTTTTTTATTTTTTTACTTTTTTGGAATTAGTAGCAAGGGGTACTTCTCTACTCTGTACACATTCTCCTAGGAGGGGATGGATATGTAGAGACCCCTTATTATAAAGAGGACTTTCAGATTCTGATAAGTCCCCTCCCTTCCATATGCTTGATGATGGTTCCCAGCTGCCATAACAACTTGCTAGCTGACACTGTTGCCCCGCCACAATGCTGCTAACATATTCTCAGCTTCTGTTTTAACCTCATAGCGCCTGTGCCTCCTGGCCCTATAAGAGGTTCATGATGCCGGGAGGCAGGGCACAGCTTAAGATCACATTACCGCAGTGATTGGCTGTTATGGAGGTCACATGGTCATAAAATTCCCAAACGCAACGAGCAATCGTGAGCTTTCGGTTAGGCGACAGCACGTGTGCTGGGAGCGCGCAGCACTGGTTTATATGCAGAAATTCACACAAATATGTGGTCCCTCGTGGCTAAGGGCCAGGTGCTGAAAGGCCACATATTTGCGTACGGCCGGTGCCAAGGGGTTAAACAAACCAACCAGGGATCCTGGGTGATGTCATTGACCAAATATGTTCATGACTATACTTGGTTATAGGTGTGGAATCATTACTGTATCTCATAAAACTATTAATTTAAAAAAAAAACTGATAGCTGGATAGATGAACATAGCAATATTTCCTTGTCCAATCACAAAATGTCTTGTATTCTTTGAAAATAATACAGAATGGTTTGGGAAAGGGCAAGGTGAAGTGCAAGAAATCCACTATCCTTCCCTGAGAGCTGGAAAGGTAGGTTTCAGCCCCGGAAGTTCAGCACTTACAATAGTGACAGAATGCATGAAACAAAGAGTTTTACATAACACAGCAGCATCCCCACACATAGGATACCAATTGTTAGAGCTAATTTATTTTTACAAAGCAAATATCTCCAACTTAAAAAATTGCTATTTTCCTGGAGTTCAATTTTAAGTGTAGATATTACTGCAAAAAAAAAAAAACATGTAGTGCTACTGCCGGAGCGGCCGCAGGAATTTTACCCAGGTCATCCCAAACTTCAGCCCTGCAGCCAGGCGCACAGTATTTTTCACAGCCAGGTCCACACAACACTTTCGCTCATTTCTCCAATGACCAGTTTAGGGGATGTTGTTTTTGTTGTTTTTATTTATGGAGGGATAAGGGTAGTGGCGAGATACTCTAAAATTGAGAACTATGTATACAGAGGACTTAATCTTTCTTTCCTTCTTAAGCTGTAGTAGACCCAGCAAATCAAAGTCCCTTTAAGCAGCGGACAGTATCTGGACAGAGCTCTTCAGGACACCAGCCAGTTGTCCCCTTTAAAAAAGACTCACAGCTGACTATACTAATCCCCAGAGGGATAGCTAGAGCACAAGGTCCCCAAGATCCAGCAATGTCTGTACTCACAAGGCCCAAGGACAAATGGATGCTGCCTGCCAATCTTCCTAGCAATGGCAGTGATAGCAGACAGATCTGTTGTGGACAGCTCCCCTCAATCTTCTTGAAGCTACTCCTTTTGATCCCTTGTTTCATCTGCACTGTGTCAACTGCATTGCTCCTTACCATCAGTGGCTGGTTCAAGCCTTCGTCGGGATATCCCACCCCTAAGGTCTGACGTCACGTCCGCGTCTCCTCCCAGTCGGTACTCGCCCCGGGTGGATGAGAGTGGCCACACATGGCGACTCTCTCAGCCTCCCTACATTGGGCATCGTGCAACTTTTCCATCCTCCTTCGTCCTACATTTGTGCACTCTGTCACCACCTCCTCACAGCCCAGAGTAAAGCACAGATGTCCCACACTGCTGCACAGTCCCTGGCTGGTCCACAGCATGCTGGATGGTCACCCATTTGTGAGTCTCTAACCCCTTATTTGTCTTTACCAGTGCAGACTAAGGGGGTATACTGCTGTCCTATCCCGATGTTTAACATTTATTTAACTAATTTTACAATTAAACCGTTTTATATTTTATTTACGACACAGTGCTTGATATTATTTATGACCACTATTGTTGTTATCATCACCCATCACCTGCTGGGTTCATATAGCGCTCATATGTGGTTACTCTTTGTGTGACTGTGTTTTTGAGTATCCATCCTGGTGCTTTTTTTTTCCACATACTCATTCACTATGGAGGGGGGTGCTGGTCCTGTTAAATTAGTGCCGGATCTATTAGCTTTTACTAAGTCTATATTATCACTACTGGAATGCCAGACAGCACCAGTGTGGACCCAGACTAGGACCCCACCATATCTACTGAATTCATTTTTTTAAATTGTATTTCTACTATACATTTGGAGTGATGCAGAAGTAAGACAACAAATGACTTACGTTTGTACAAACTTTTCTTATTGAAATTAATAAAAATCATTGAAACAGAAGAAATATTAGGGGAATTTGAAATATAACTGCTAGGCTAAGCGATGTACCCTTATGTCGTAGCTTTTCTTCTGGGTTTGCGTGCACCCCCTGCTGTGATTGGACACAGCACAAGTTTTTAGACAGATTTCAGACAGCGATTTTGGCTGCAACCTGCTGATCAGCTGTGGCCAGTCCCAGCCCAGAGTTCTGTGTTTACAAACAGATAGAACTCTGTACACAGACAGCGATCTTGCTGTTTCTTCTCCCTGAAATCAAATTTGACTTCAGGGATAAAAAGCAGCCAGATATGTGAGTAAAAGCAGCAAACATTACACACATTACACTTGTTAGGTACACAGTTAACCCCCTTGATTTCCCCTTGATGTCAACCCCTTCCCTGTAAGTGTCATTAGTATAGTGTACAGTATTATCACCGATCACTGTATTAGTGCCACTAGCAACGAGCCTCTCTCTTTGATGTTTGCAGTTGCATGGTGGATGTATGCTAGACCTGTGTGTGCTAATCAGTGCCATTGGTGGAGCTGTGCCTCCTACAGGGGCTAGATTGGGGCTCCATCTGTATCTTTGCTCCCTTAGGGACACAAAGCTGTACTTATATGACTAGGAGTCTTGCCTGAGCACTGGCCTCTACACACAGAGATATCAGTATTATCCTACTGTCCAGCATCCCCCTGAAGAAGACTTGGATAAGTTGAAATGCACTGGGGCTTTGGATAAGAACCAATGGGACTGTATTCTGCTGTGCACTAACACTGTCAGGCCCATGCTGTGATGTGCTACATGGGTTTGATTACTTATGTGGTTGTTTTAACCTTTTGTCATTTGAGACCCACTTTGTGGGGATGTTTTAACTCATGTTAACCACTTGCCAACTGCCTAACGACGATTTACGTCGGCAGTCAGCCCCTCACAGGCAAAGTGACGTAGGGCTACATCGCTAGCCTTTGAGGCTCTAGGGAGCGAGCATGCGCCACTGGAGGCACGCTCCCGCTCGCTCACGGACCCCCCCGTGCGTGTGCCCGGGGGACCCGATGTCCGCTGGGCACTCACGATTGTCCGTTACAGCGGGAGAAAGGCAGGCGGCTAATGTAAACACAGCCGCCTGTCATTCTCCCCTGTGTAAGAATTGAGATCATACGGTTCTGCTATGTAGGACCGCTGATCTCTGTTCTTACACCTCAAGCCACATCCAATCACAGTTAGAAGCATGCCCCTAGGGACACACTTAGCCCCTCCTTCTCAAATAAAGTTAGCTCCTTCCCTGCCAGTGTCATTTTTACAGTAACAGTGCATATGTATAGCACTGATTACTGTAGTAATGTCACTGGTACCCCCAAAAGTGTCAAAAATGTCAGTCAAGGGTCCGATCTGTCCGCCACAATGTCGCAGTCCCGCAAAAAAAAATCGCAGATCGCCACCATTACTCGTTAAAAAAAAACAACAAAAATGACAAAAATATTTCCCTTAGTTAGTAAACGCAATAACTTTTGTGAAAACCAATCAAAATACACTTTTTGCGATTTTTTTTTTTTTTACCAAACATATGTAGCATAAAGCAAATTGACCTAAAATGTTAAAAAATTTAGATTTTTACATTTTTTGGGGGGGAATTTCATATAAAAAAATGTGAAAAATATTATTTTTGCAAAATTGACGCTCTTTTTTTGTTTATAGTGCATGATCAAAAAATCGCACAGGTGATCAAATACCACCAAAAGAAAGCTCTGTTTGTGGGAAAAAAAGAACGTCAAATTTGTTAAGGTACAGTGTCGCACGACGCGCAATTGTCCATTAAAGTCACGCAGTGCCGAATCGCAAAATAGGCCCTGGTCAGGAAGGGGGTAAAATCATCTGGGGCTTAAGTGGTTAATAAATGTATAACTTTTTATTTAACATTGTTCCTATTGATTACATGATTTTTGGCTTCACTCAAAGTCCCACCTCTTCCCCTTCTGGCCTATTTGGCAATTTTTGTCTAGAAAGTATCTTTGGGTTTTTTCCCAAATTTTTTGTCTTTTTTCATTTTTGTAAAAAAATAAAAAACCCAGTGGTGATCAAATACCACCAAAGAAATCTATATTTGTGTGAACAAATTATATAAATGCCATTTGTATATAGTGTTTCATGACCGTGCAATTGCGAGTTAAATTAGTACACTGCTGATTAGCAAAAAATGCTTTTGTCAAACCTTTGTAAACCTTCATTTTTTTTAAATAACAAACACTTACCTGCTCTGTGCAATGGTTTTGCACAGAGCAGCCCCGATTCTCCTCTTCTCGGGTCCCCCGCCCATGCTCCTGGCTCCTCCTGACCTGCTGAGTCACCACAATAGCAGGCGACTTGCTATGAGTGTACTCGTGTGAGCTCACTCCTGATCCAGCTCTGTGTGTCCATAGACACACAGAGCGCTGCTCTGCCCCCCACTCCCTCTTCTCTGGCTATGAATGACAGCAGCGAAAGCCAATGGCTCCCTCTGATGTCTAGGAACGTATGAGGAGGATGAGAGACGCAGCTTTGTGTACATTGCTGGATTAAGATCATGATCAGCTAGGCATAAGGGGAGGCTGGGGGGAGGAGCTGCACTCAGAAGGTTTTTTTACCTTAATGCAGAGAATACCGTAAGGCAAAAGATATTCAGCCTTTGGAACCACTGTAACTAACATAAATACTTAAATTGGACTTTTTAATAGCCTATTTTATTCCCCGGGGCAGCACCATTTGGGACCACCTAGGTGTCCTGCATTCATGTGTGCCAACAAGCATGGTAACAGGAGAAATCAGAGAGCTTGCTTATTTAGGATATTTTTAGGTATTTACTGTCAAATAACAAGCTGGAGTCGGAAATGCAATCAATCTGTCCTGCTTAATAAGGTCCCCAGTCTGGCTTTACAGTGTAGTAGTGCTGTGTAATTGTTAGGAATGGATAGACAAAAACCTTAATCGTTTGGAAAGTAGAACAGCTTAAATATATACATTTAAACTGTTTTATACTGTTTGCCTAGAGTTCAGCTTTAGATGTTATTTTTAATAAGCCCACTTTAATGCTTACCTCCCTTACCCTTCTACTTTTTAGACCCCATTCACACTAGCGCGACTTGTCAGGCGACTTGGTCGCCTGACAAGTCGCGGTGGGTCGTTCGCCATTGATTAGCACAGGACCCGTTCTAATAGGAGTGACACAAGTCGCTCCGACTTAGAAAAAGGGTCCTGTACTACTTTGGGGCGACCTGCAGGCGACTTGCATTGACTTCAATGATATAAAGTCCCTGCAAGTCACGCCGAGGTCGCGGTGCACGTTGTGCATCGCGACTTCACAGGTCGCCCCATCAAGTCGTGTCGCCCCTGTCTGAACGGGTTCTTATTCTTCTTATTACACAGGATTTATATAGCACTAATAGTAAATAATAATAATTTACATTATTATGTGTACTACAGTAATATAAATGTTTGCAAGTGCTTTAGGGTCCTTTCAAACTGGCGGACCAATCAGATCAGCCTGTCAGTTTTTCATGCAGACCCAATCGGACCCTCCAGTCTCAGTAATTGGGCGGCGGGTGTCAACGGATATGTTGACAACTTCCAACATCCGATCCTGTCTGCAAAAAACAGCAGGATGTGCATCTGCCCCCCCCATCCGTCTGGTGGATCTAATCAGATGGCATACCTGTTGTGGCCCTTAAGAGAGAGTCCCATTTCTCCTACTAAGTTTCTAAAGGAAATATCCAGAATTCCTAGATAGAAAAATAGAAATTATTTCAGAAATCTTTGGGGATGGATTTTCCAAGAGAAAAAAAAAAACAGGCTTCACTCATAACTTAGACACCAATTTTTAATGGATTTGAACTTTAAATGTACAATCCATCCACCTATATATGACAATGACAGATACCTTTACACATGCAATGTTCCTAACTGCACTTTAAAGTACCTGAAAACCTTTCCAGCGCCCGGTGTCCATAAATAACTATTGAACCGCTAATGCACAGTAAATACTTACACTCATTTTTAACTCTCCTTAAGAACGATAAGTAGATCAATTAGTGAGGGCTACAAGTTCAGCATCTTTGCGTGTACAATCACTTGTTTTCCGTAGCAAAAAAAGTGCCTTTCTACTATCTCTGATCTGCTTGACTTTTCCAATTCCAGAACTACTTTCATTAAAGCAAATTCTCGTGAAATATGGAACCCTGGTTTGCTAATTCCCATTACTAATGGTCCTGAATTGATTCTTAATTAGTTGTAGTTTTGGACACCATCCAGTGAAAAAAAAAATAGCTGAATTTCCACAAAGAAAAGGAAAACCAACATTATGTGCAAAGTGTTATACACATTGCTGACTACATTTCAATTCCTAATAAATATACAGCAGAGTACTGTCTAATTATGTAATTAGACAGTTTCACTTCAAAATTAATTGTGCACATATATGAGTGTGTGTGTGTGTGTGTGTGTGTGTGTTTTTAATTTTTTGGTAATACAAATCTTTAAAAGGACCATGTCTCCAGATCTTTTATTTCAACAAAAAACTTCCCATAAGACTATTATGTCCTCTTAAAATATGTTATTTAAAGGAGATCTATTGTCACAGCACTCACTTTCATTTTATAATATCAGCATTGCAATAACGGTACAAACAATAGTTATTTTTGACAATCCAATATATTTTTACTTAAAAAATGTATTTTCATGCTGTGAGTGCTGCCTGCCTGCTGGCCATCTTTTTCCACAATGTCCTGGATTCCCTGCATGCTTTGCAGCTTCTCCTCTACTGCTTGCTTTCCATTTCTAAAGACTATATATCCCATGGTACCTTGCTGCCTGCAAGCAGAAATTCCTGTACTGACTTCGCCTCCTGAAACTCCTCTCAGCACCTCTGTAGTTCAGAAGGCAGGCTCTGTAAAATGTGTGACACAGCAGTGCCTACTCATAGGGCATAGTGACTACATGTCACCGAATTCTAGGAAGTAAATGTGTGGGGAAGTAAGTTTACAAACTTCAAGATCACTCAGAAAAACATAACTAATGCTAAACCTGCATTCTAAACCTAATCTATCTAACCCTGTAAAGCAAAAATGGTTATACTTACCTATATTGCAGCTGATCCAGTCTGGTCCAAACATCAGCTGTCAGCGGGGGCTTAAGGCCCCGTTCACATAGGGGCGATCCGACTCGGGGGGGCGACCTCCGAGGTCGCGGTGCGAGCAGTGCGCCGCGACCTCGGAGCGGCCGCCACGGACTTCATAACATTGAAGTCTATGGCGGTCGCCTCCGGGTCGCCCCAAAGAAGCTCCGGACCCTTTTTCTAAGTCGGAGCGACTTGTGTCGCTCCTATTAGAACGGGTCCGCAGCTTCCCTATGGAAGGCGACCTACGACGACCTGTGAGGCGACCAGGTCGCCTCACAGGTCGCCTTAGTGTGAACGGGAACTCAGTGTGTAGGCAGGTACAGGAGAGGCAGCGACAACGGAAGCCCCATAGTAAGTCTATAGCTGACGTCACTTCCCAGGCATTTCACAGCCGTTGTCAGTCCTCTCCTGCACAGACTTTCCGCCGCTGGAGAATGGATCGGATCGTCCACAGAATAGATAGGTACAGTGATTTTTACTTTACAGGTTAGATAGATTAGGGTTAGAATGTGGCAGAGAGCAGGTTTAGCGTTAGTTAGGTTTTGCCTGAACTTACACTTTAACCACTTGCCGACCAGGCTTTTTCTCGCAAGTTTACAAGTTTAAATCAGTATTTTCTGCTAGAAAATTACTTAGAATCCCCAAAAATTATAAATCGTTTTTAGCAGAGACCCTAGGGAATAAAATGGTGATCATTACAATATTTTGTGTCACGCAGTATTTGCGCAGCGGTTTGCAAATGCAATTTTTTGGTAAAAAAATACACTTTAATGAATAATAAAAAAAAGAGAGAACACAATATTTACCCCAATTTTTTGTAAAAGGTGAAAGACGATGTTACACCAAGAAAATAGATACCTAAATGCCGACAAACACGGCACTTAAAAATTTGCACAAGAAGCGACGCTTTTAACGCCTTTACAGGTTACTTGTTTAGAGTCACAGAGGAGGTCTAGTACTAGAATTATTGCTCTTGCTCTAATGTTTGTGGCGTTTCCTCACAAGTGTAGTGCAAACACCCTTTACATATGCGTGAGTGAGGTATGCTTTCGCTTTTGCACTCCAGCATGGAGGGATGTGGGCACTTTAATTTTTTTTCTTATTATTTAAGTCCTGACTTTACTCTGGACCTCCAAGGCCATAGAGTAGATCAAAGAGTATCTACTCTTTGATCGCCTATAGGAGCAGCCGACCGCACCAGTGAGCGGTGGGAGGAGTGGGGGGGGGGTGTCCCCTCCTGACACTTCATAAAGCCTTCCAACAGCTCATTAGAAAGCCAGCCGAAGGCTGCAAAAAAACGGTACCGGGGTTATGGCTGATATCTTCAGCCATAATCCTGGTAAACCACGTGCAAACTGCAATGTATTTATACATATTGCGGTCAGCAATAGGAGTAGGCTAGCAAATAATTGAACTACGATGTGGAAATGAATGTATGATTTTACATTTTTACCATAGTCAGATATACTTTAACCACTTCTGGACCGGAAGATTTTCCCCCTTAATGACCAGGCCATTTTTTGTGATTCAGCACTGTGTTATTTTAACTGACAATTGCGCGGTCGTGCGACACTGTACCCAAATCAAATTGATGTTCTTTTTTCCCCACAAATAGAGCTTTCTTTTGGCGGTATTTGATCACCTCTGCAATTTTATTTTTTTTTTTTTTTTGCGCTATAAAAAAAAAAGAGCGACAATTCTGAAAAAAAAAAAAAAAACAATATTTTCACTTTCTTCTATATAACATTCCCAATAACAAAAATGTAAAAATCGAATTTTTCAATCATCACTTTTGGGGGGGCAGCGTAGCGTGGGGGCAGCTGGTCATCTGGCCCCAGGCGCAACATTAAGGGGGGGTGCAAAATTGACCCCCCGCTGTCCTGTGGGACTGTTCTGCAGCCTATTACCTCCCCCGGCCTCTACACCTCCGATGAGGCATTCGGCATTCCTCTCCATGGCACATTAATTCAGCATCCCCCGCCCTAAGACTCCTTTGGTTCAGTCTGTCCTGCTAGTGCGGCCTGTGTGTGAGTACAGCGGCGGGGCGGGGCGGGCTCGGTGCATATCATGAGAATGGTGCAGTGGCTGTTAGCACCCGGCGGGGGACACCAAGGAGCGACAATACTGCCTACCCAGTGCTGTGGAGAGCTCTGACCAGATGGACGATGAGGCCATAGAGAGGTAAGGAGGATGATTGATCCACTGATCTACATCGTGCTGTGTGTAAGGAGGATGGAGGGGGGTTTGAGTAGTGCAGGTAGGGGTCAGGTAGGTCAGTGTATCGGTCAGGTAGGTCAGTGTATGTGTCAGGTAGGTCAGTGTATGTGTCAGGTAGGTCAGTGTGTGTGTGTCAGGTAGGTCAGTGTAGTGGTCAGGTAGGTTAGTGTAGGGGTCAGGTAGGTCAGTGTAGATAGGTCAGTGTAGGGGTCAGGTAGGTCAGTGTAGGAGTCAGGTAGGTCAGTGTAGGGGTTTACGTACATCAGTGTAGATTGGTCAGTGTAGGGGTCAGGTAAGTCAGTGTAAGGGTTTACGTACATCAGTGTAGATAGGTTAGTGTAGGAGTCAGGTAGGTCAGTTTAGGGGTTTATTTACGTCAGTGTAGATAGGTCAGTGTAGGGGAAGGGTAAGTCAGTGTAGATAGGTCATGTAGGGTCAGGCAGGTCAGTGTAGTGGTTAGGTAGGTTAGTGTAGGGATCAGGTAGGTCAGTGTAGGAATTGGGTAGGTCAGTTTAGTGGTCAGTGTAGGAATCTAGTAGATCAGTGTAGTTGTCAGTGTAGAAATCAGGTAAGTCAGTGTAGTGGTCAGTGTAGAAATCAGGTAGGTCTGTTTAGTGGTCAGTGTAGAAATCAGGTAGGTCAGTTTAGTGGTCAACGCTACAACACGCCTGGGCTCTTCTTGGGGTTTAGTGTGCTGACTAAATACCTCTATATTCCAAAATATGAAATAGACCACTGTTAATGCTAACTAGATTTTATTTCAATTGTCTATGTTTCTTTTCATCCCACTTGTTTTTCTTCATGGTCTTGTCCAATTCACTTTGCAGTCACATATGCACCTTTTGAGATTGTTACCCAAGTGTTTGTTACATACAGCCACATTAATGGATAGACGTGTTTGAGATTCCCATTTGTTTAAGTATTCTAAGACCAATTGATCTGCAAAACTTATGCAACTGCTGTTTTCATTTGTTTGACATGTAATTAACCACCTTGCCCATGGACACCAGCCATGGGACAGAAGTTCCACATAACCATTTCCTAGGCCTGGCTCCCCTATGTCTACAGGAAGCCCCAAGATGAGTACAGTACACTTGAGTGTTTTGCCATCTATTATGTAGATTTTTTTTTTTTTTGAATTCTCGCTCTCATTACCAAAGGAAGCTCCTTTGAAACGTAAAAGGCTCATGGAGCCATGGAAGTCCTTCCACTATGCCAAAGGGACAATCTTCAAAAATGCATCCTAAGGTAGAGCTGCTGTTTCTTCAAATCAAGAGGCACTAGTTGATGTGTTTTGAGCTTCTTGAATGGATGCCTCCTGGGAGCTGTACCAAAGATGTCCAGCTTGTAGAAAGCCTTTAGACAGACCCAAAAAGACATGGCAGGAGTTTTTTCCTAACTGAACTGGACACTCTTTTTCTTCTTTGTGAATAGGCAACGGAACACTTTAACTAACTTGTTTAGACTGCTTCCACTGGGCCACATATAGAATAAAAAGGATGATAATGATTGATGTTGATGATAAGGATGATAATGATTGATGTTGATGATAAAAGTAATTAAACAAAAGGCAGTCTAATATTAACTTTAACCCTCCTCTTATGTTAGGGTCAGAACCGAACCGTTTTCAGGTTTTGAATGTCTATAAGTATCACATAAATTTGTTTATTGCATCAAGATTTTTTTACTTTGTCAGGAACCTCTATTTAAACAATGTAATAGAAAAAATAATCCTTTTCACTAAATTATAAAATACTGTGGTGAAAATTAAGACGTTCATGGTGTTAGGGTCAATTCTGACCCAGTTATAATATAGGATTTTAGGACACTAATAAGTGCCAAAACTGAAACCATAAACACTCTCTCTGCTTAGTAACACTGACAGCCAATCCCCTCTCAACCCTGTGAGCTGTAGTTAGGGAGGGGCCTATCTCTTTTCCTGCTTGTCTGCTTCTCTAAATAAAGTGAAGAAACATAGGACAAATACATTTCAGAGTTGCTGACTTTATTTTACCATTTTTTAAATTTGAAAATGAGAGGTACGCTATCAAAAGAAAGGTCTAAGGCAGGCATGTCCAAAGTCCGGCCCGCGGGCCATTTGCGACCCCCAGGCCGCTTTAATATGGCCCCACAGATAATTTGGAAAAATCTATTGTTGTGGCCCCTGTGAAACTCAGAGCGCTGCTCAGGACCACTGGGATCTCTGGATCTTTCAACACCCATGTTACTTGTGAATACACTTAACATCCACCGCCCACCCCCACCAGCTTTATATCCCTTGCTCAATATGGCCTCAGACTTATGGCCTGTACACACGATACAAAAATCTGAAGTAAAATTTCATCCGAGGAACGATCTGCCGATTTTCGGATTGTTAGTTTAATTTTTATCGTACGTCAACACAACGTCCTATTTTCCTTTAATTAGTACAGTTATCGTCCGAAAAAAATCATAATAGCCATACTAGGCATGCTCAGAAACTAAAGAACACATACAAAACAATTCAATCAACACATGACATCACTTCTGAAGTTGAATTCTGTCGTACCGGAATTTTCGTATGAAAGTAACCTCTTCACTTTCGACATGAGGCAAACATGCAACAAAAATCAGACGCAAGATCGTTCGATAATCTGATCATGTACGGGGCTTTAGCCTGATAAGGGAGCACTAAAAAACACAAATAAATTTGGTGCTAGTATAACAGGACCAGCTCTCTCTCCATGGTAACTGGCATAACACCTGTTTAGATTTGTCATCCATGTGACGAAATGAAAAGTATGCCGTTTGCAATAAACTTTGCATAAAATAGTTAATTTGCATTTAATTTTAATGGTCCAAAGAATGTCAGGCAAAATGGTCGGCCCTCACGCATGTTCACTTCATCAAATCTGGTCCTCTTTGAAAAAAGTTTGGACACCACTGGTCTAAGGGGTCACACCAAAAATATTAAAACCAATCTTTTCAAGGATAAAGAAGCCTAACAAGGTAACCAAGAGGTAAGAAACAAATTTGATGATAAATAATTATTCAGAAAACCGACCCTAAACATCATGGATAGTAACGGAATTCTAACATAAGAGGAGGGTTAACAAAATAAAAGTAATCTTTAAAATTATTATATATGTATATTCTGAATGGAGTGAATTCAGTGATGAAATATAAAGCACACAAGGTTGTCCCCTGTGGTATAAAATAAATAGGTTCCCTTGTTTGCTGGTAACACCTGATCTTTAGTCTTCCATTTTGCAGGTTAGGAATTCTGAACACCACCTATTTATGCCTCTGTGGAACACATTCTGACTCGGAGTGTAGGTAGGTGTATATGTGATGAAGGAAGATTGCACAAAATGATTGGAAAGTGGATGCAGATCAACGCAGTGCTCAGTTTTAGTGCAAGGCATTATAGTAAGCTTACATAAAACTTGAATCAAGGCAAAATGAGTGGAATGTTTTTATTCGTCGTTTCCTGAAGTTGCTCTTTACCAAGACGAGTATGCAGTTATGCTATTTAATTTTTTTGAGATCAAGCTTTTTTTGAATCCTGGGAATAGTGTTGAATTGGAACTAAGAATAAATAGGTCAGCACCATTAATTTGCATGGGAATGCAGGCAGCACCGTACCTTCATCCGAATACTGAATAATTAAATAATTAGGTATATAATGAAACCAAAAACTTGATGAAATAAATTTGGCCGCAGCATGTTTATTGGTATAAATAATTAAATAAATATTAACAGCATATTCATAAATTCATATATTCTCATAACAATTAACATCAAACCGCTCAATCTTAAAGGACTTGAGCACCACTGAATAAATATAACCACAAGTCCCCACTTTAAACATAAAGGAAGACAGTACCACATAACGTGCCAACCACAAGGGGGAGAGGGTGGGGAACTGGTTGCATAGACACTGACCAACTGGCAAATTTACCTCAGCAGGGTCCCTTTTATAATAAGCCCCACTGTACTGGAACCTTCCACTTGATCACGTGACATTACAGAAAATGTCCCTAATGTCACGTGATCACTGCTTTCCCGCCGTTGCAGGGTTTAAACTTTTAAAGGGACCTTACCCCTTTTTTTGTTTCCAAACAGCATGCCCATGCTGTTGGCCCAAAATGTTGAGCCCTCCTATGTCATTATATTATAATCAGGTTCATAATTCTGCAACAAGATTTTGATCTGACTTTCAGAGTGATTATCTAGCGCTACTTGGAAGCAACTTGGATACAACTTTCATACAGTTTGTATATTCTTTGAGGCCAAAATCCCACTGGATTCGCACAAAAGTAGTACAGGAACCTTTTCCAAATTTGCTCCGTGCTGAGTCGCATTAATGTGACCGGACATTATTAAAAACAATGTGTTTTTCTTTGTCATGCAATTCTGTGTGACTCAAGTTGCATTGGAAATCGCACTAGTGTGAACCAAGCCTAAATAGGACAGCATGTATGAATACTATATTGTACTTTATTACAATTAAACATCAGCTAATGGGATATGCAGAGGGCTGTAACTAATAATTTCCAATTGGGTATGAGTTTACAGAAGCTAGATGGTCAGTGCACTTCGTACATTGTTTTCACTGATCTGTACTATTTTAATTAATTATAATACTGAGAAACCCAAAAACGTGTCAATAGAGAATACATTCACAAGCCTTTTAGCGTATGCCTAACCTGGGAGACTGCCAGGCTGGGCCTTCTATTCCCATATTCAAAACCATTTTTGTTGTCCAAGCCAGTAAACTAAGGCCAGAGCAAGGAACCCTTAACTTGAGATATGCCTTGAAATGTTACCCAGTATTATTTTATTTACAATATTTACTATATTTATTCTATTAATATTTTTTTTTTCTAAAGAACTGCTGCTTAGGCATTTTTATTTGTACTATGCTTGTACCAACACATGCTTTAAGCAACGACACAATCTAATAACATATAATAGCACATAAAATGTCATTTTAATTGATATTCAAAGCTTTACATTAACTCCCTAATGCAATACTTAAAAAAATTGCAAACCTGTAAATCACGATTTGTCAAAAACGAAGGACATTCCATGTTTATAAAACAATCAGAGGTCACTCCGCAGCTAATTTTTCATACATCAAGTTTAATTATGCTTTACAATGGGTGCAAAAGGATTTCAGCAAAACACCAGCGCTGCCGGTGACAGCAAAATCACGTGTTCGCCTTTTGTATTCCGAGGTAATAATTCAATGCCTGCAGCCGAGATATCCCCTAGAGAAAGCTTCTTCCACAGTGGACTCACACATTTTGTGATCTTAACGATTAGCATGGCCAAATTCACAAGGCTTTGTCTTTTGGCCTTAGAAGTTGTAACAGGCCAAAGGTTGATCTATGCAATTTTTAGACATGGAGGATGCAGATAACAAATTGCAGCCATTAAATGCAAATATGACTTCATCCTTTAAACATGTTTTTGCTTTAGGACCCTCTCTTCTTGAAAATGGTATGATCTGCTCATGTAAGGATTCAATGTAGTGGTAAATTAAAGGAATATACAAATGTAGCATTTTACATTTTTTCCTAATTACAAAAATAAATAAATATATATATATATATATATATATATATATATATATATATAAAATTTGCATATTTTAAAAATGTTTCTTATTATGATTACAGATGAATGCAAGCTAATATAGCAATTCAGTTGGATATGAAGGAAATGCTGTGTTTTGACTGCAAGAGGACAATGCTGATTAAGTAGACAGGCAGCTGATGTGTGCCTGAAATAAGAATGATACCCTGGCAGTACAAAGGCTGTATAATATTAGCGGAATCGACTTTGGAACACACACAGGACCGAGAGGTACCTGATTAACCTTTCACTGACTCCTGCGAGTCACGTGACCGCGAGCATGCTTTTCCTCAGACTGATGCCTTTAAAAGAAGATGTTAAATTTAACCTCCACCGCAGTGATAAATTGACAATAAAAAATTCAATGGCTTGGTAATTACCAATCACTTTGGACACCGGCAACATTTTTCAGTTCTGTCAGCGCACGTTGGCACAAAAGCGTCCACTAAAAGCGGCTCGGTTTTTCCTTTTTTAACTTTGTTTTCATGATGCAGATTAAATCTGCCACCCTATTGCTGATTCATTTTCCTAATTTTTCATGTCTGATCCCTGCCCCAGCTGCACCAGGCTGATAATTGCTCAGACCAGCCCTGATGATTAACATCAGAAGAATTAATTATGCCTGCCGTTAAAAATTCAGGTTCCACACGGTGATCAAGAAAAATTAAGTTTCTGCAAGCTTCTAAATCATTTCACCTTTGAGGGGAGTGATAGTGCTTAGACAGCGATGCTGCAGTGTGCGTTCCTGCAGAGGTTTAAATAATGTACCCTTTGTGGAATGCGCACACTACCTTGCTGGTTGTTTTTACTCCTACGCAGTGTTTACAAAATGGGTTTGATGTTTCTCAAATGGCTCGCCATCTGCGCTGCCACTTGTGTTATGCGGGGCTATCTGACGCGGCACTGCTGCGATTAATTCCAAATTTAAAAAAAAGAGGACAAAAAATGAAAAAAAAAAATAATCCTTAAGAAGAATTCTAATCTTACTGGATTTTTTATGATGAGGAACTGTTAAAACCACTGAATACAAAAATAAATTAATCTTTATGTTCCTTATATGCAATGGGGGACTTTCAAGCATGCAGTCTAATGTCTGACAATTTAAAAATGTTCTGGGTTTGCCAACCCTCATCAAGCACAGGCAAATGGCAAAGTAGATTTAAAATCTCACATACAGTGCATCTGGAAAGTATTCACAGCGCTTCACTTTTTCCACATTTTGTTATGTTACAGCCCCCTCCAAAATTGATTAAATTCATTATTTTCCTCACAATTCTACAAACAATACCCCATAATGACAACGTGAAAAAAGTTTGTTTTGAAATCTTTGAAAAATGTATCAAAAATAAAAAACGAAAAAAATTACAGGTACAGAAGTATTCACAGCCTTTGCCATGGCACTCAAAATTTAGCTCGGGTTCATCCTGTTTCCACTGATCATCCTTGGGCTCCTTTCACACAACACTCCGTCCGTTGGACAGAGTCCGTTTTTCTCAGCGGGGGATCGATCCGCCGATCCCCTGCTGAGGTGTCAGTTCCCCATGCATCTCTACCGTCTGTCCGTTCTCATCCGATCCGATCCGCTAGGGTTTCCATCCGTCCAGATTTGACGGATCATATCGGATCGGATGTCAGCGGACATGTCTCTGCTGACATCCGATGCCCCATAGGAATGCATGGGGGGACCGTTCAGATCCGCCAAAAAAACTGACAGGCGGATCTGAACGGTCCACCTGTGTGAAAGGGGCCTTAAGCTGTTTCTAAAACTTGATTAGAGTCCACCTGTGGTAAATTCAGTTGATTGGACATGATCTGGAAAGGCACACACCTGTCTATATTAGGTCCTACAGTTTACAGTGCATGTCAGAGCACAAATCAAGCCAAGTCCAAGGAATTGTCTGTAGATCTTCGAGATAGGATTGTATCAAGGCAGAGATCTGGGGAAAGGTACAGTAAAATTTCTGCAGCATTGGAGGTCCCAGTGAGCACAGTGGCCTCCATCATCACCACCATCCTAGAGTGGGCCGCCCAACCAAACTGAGTGATCGAGGGGAGAAATTCCTTAGTCAGGGAGGTGACTAAGAACCCGATGGTCACTCTGACAGAGCTTCAGCGTTTCTCTTTGGAGAGAGGAGAACCTTCCAGGAGAACAACCATCTCTGCAGCACTCCACCAATCAGGCCTGTATAGTAGAGTGGCCAGACGGAAACCACTCTTCAGTAAAAGGCACATGACCGCTCTCCTGGAGTTTGCCAAAAGGCACCTGAATGACAGTTACACCATGAGAAACAAAATTCTCTGGTCTAATGAAACAAACATTGAACACTGGCCTGAATAGCAAGCATCATCTTCGGAGGAAACCAGACACTGCTCATCACCTGACTAATACCATTCCTACAGTGAAGCATGGTGGTGGCAGCATAATGCTGTGGGGATGTTTTTCAGCAGCAGGAACTGGGAGAGTAGTCAGGATCGATGGAAAGATGAATGCAACACCTTCATGAAAACCTGCTCTAGAGCGTCCTGGACCTCAGACTGGGGCAAAGGTTCATCTTCCAACAGGACAATGACTGTAAGCACACAGCCAAGATAACAAAGGAGTGGTTATGGGACAACTCTGTGAATGTCCTTGAGTGGCCCAGCCAGAGCCCAGACTTGAACCTGCCCAAAAATAGGTGTGCCAAGCTTGTAGCATCATACTCAAAAATACTTGAGGCTGTGCTTTTGCCAAAGGTGCTTCCACAAAATATTGAGTAAAGGCTGTGAATACTTATGTACATGTTTTTTTTTTTTTCATGTTTAATAAATTTGCAAAGATTTTAAACAAACTTTTTTCATGTTGTCATTATGGGGTATTGTTTGTAGAATTCTGAGGAAAATAATGAATTAAATCAATTTTGGAATAAGGCTGTAACATAACAAAATGTGGAAAAAGTGAAGCACTGTGTATACTTTTCAGATGCACTGTCAGCTTTAAAAAGACCCTGTTGATACATCCAAAAAAATGGCTGCACCCTGTACAGGCAGCAGCTTACTACTTATTATTTGGGCAGACTTTGAATCCTGCACTGTACATGATGGCACTGGAGAGGGGTGACCAGGGACCACAAGACAGGTAAAGAGGATTGGCTTTGTACGGTGGGAAGGAAGCTGTGAAGTGAGGAATTTGGAAAGTATTGCTTTAAACCACTTTACCACCGGAGGATTTTCCTGCTTTACGTCCAGGCCACTTTTTGCAACTTGGCACTGTGCGACTTTAACTGACAATTGCGCAATCATGCAACGCCGTACCCAAACAAAATTAACGTCCTTTTTTTCCCACAAACAGAGCTTTCTTTTGGTGGTATTTGATCACATCTGCACTTTTCATTTTTTGCGATATTAATGAAAAAAGAGCGACAATTTAAAAAAAATAACAATATTTTTCTACTTTGACAGTTAAAAAATATCCAATATATTCAATTTTTGTCATATATTTAGGCCAAATGTATTTAGCTACATGTCTTTGACAAAAAAATTCTCAATGAGCGTATTTTTAACCGCTTTAAGACCGGAAGATTTTACCCCATTCCTGACCAGGCCATATTTTGCAATTCGGCACTGTGTTACATTAACAAACAAATTGTGCAGTCATGTGAGGCTGTACCCAAATTAAATTAATGTCCTTTTTTTCCCCACAAATAGAGCTTTCTTTTGGTGGTATTTGATCACCTGTGTGATTTTTACTTTTTGCGCTATAAACAAAAAAAATAGCGACAATTTTTAAAAAAATAACAATATTTTTCACATTTTTTTTATATGAAATTCCCCCAAATAAATGTAAAAATCAAAATTTTTTTAGGCCAATTTGTTTTCTGCTACATATGTTTGGTAAAAAAAATCGCAATAAGCGTATTTTGATTGGTTTGCGCAAAAGTTATCGCAGCTACTAACTACGGGAAAGATTTATGTCTTTTTTTTTTTTAACTAGTAATGGCGGCGACCTGCGATTTTTTTTTTTTGCGGGACTGCGACATTGCGGCGGACAGATTGGACCCTTGACTGACATTTTTGACACTTTTGGGGGGACCAGTGACATTACTACAGTAATCAGTGCTATAAATATGCACTGTTACTGTAATAATGACACTGGCAGGGAAGGGGTTAACTTTATTGGTGATCAAGGGGTTAAATGTATGCCTGGTGCTTACTGACGTGTGTGGGGGGAGGGGGATTGTGTGACACAGGCACAGATCGCAGGTTAAGCTATGCTGAATCCTGTAATCTGTCCCTGCCTGTCACATAGGAGATCCGCCCGCTTTGTTTACACAAGCGGGCGGATTTCCTCACTCGATCCCCGATGATCGGGGAAGAGTAGGTCTACGTCGCTGGACGGAATCGAGCCACTTTGCCGCAGTACCCTCAATGTGAGCGGTTGGCAAGTGGTTAAACCTCCAATAGACTGAGCGAGTGGAACTAAACTCTTCCAAACAAACAAAGGTAGAATTTTGGACAAAAAAAAAAACTATATATATATATATATATATATATATATATATATATATATATATATATATATATATATATACAAAGTCTCTTTTGAAAAAAACAAAAAAAAATTTTTTTCTTGCTCCTGGTACTTTTTTTTATGTTTTCTGTATACTGCATGGCGCATGGGAGTCGGGGCAATTGTAACTCCTGTGTACAAATGCAGGCATTCCATCATCAGTGGCCTTCTAGTGGCCAAAATAAACTGCTGTGAGACCCAGAAGTATCAGCTGAGAGGGCGGCAGCAAGAAAAAAGTGCTTCCACAGGATCCTGGACCCCAAGTGTGCCACAATGTGCAAGTATGTTGTGCATGCTTGGAAAAAAAAACCCACAACACATTTTTTAAGCATTTTTGCTCTCATACCTATGAACCAGAGCAATTTTTATATTTCTGCTATGGGTCTCTTGTTCCAGCTACAATATTGTCATTACACAAAATAATGTTATACATAAATAGTATTTTCTTAGACAAACAAAACTTGTTTTTGAAAATATTGTCCTGTAAAAATAATTGCATTTTATATGAAATCCATAGACAAAAAGAGTTATAAAACAAACAAAAAAAAAACTTTGATAGTGTTAGTGTAAAAAATAGTGTTACTTTAGATAAAAACTATGCATTTTATTTCCATCCTTTAGTTTTCCAATAAAGCTAAAATTATGCCTTTAACACCTAGCAAAGTTATTTAAATATTAACAGTTAGAAAAATAGAAATAAAAATAGCAGGAAAATTATATATAATGTAAGAGGAGAAGGGGAAGAAGGAGTTAGGGCTGATTAGATAAACTAAAGGTTTAACAGGAACAAGTTTTATTTAAGTGGTGCTTCACTCTCTCAATCAACATTGACTATTTGTAATCCTTATGCTGCTAGCATTAGTAAATAGATAGGAGGATATATCATATTTACTTGTGTGAAACTTTTTTTTACATTTCTTTAGTTGCTTGAATGCTTCCTGGTTTTTAGACCTAGGCAAATGGTGCCATACATCCCAGGAGTCTTCATGAGAGAAAGAGGGGTTTTCTCAGCTCAGAACACTCTGCTGTCTGCATGCCTGATCTAAGGGCAGATGGATTTTAAGTAGTAGATGCTATATGAATCATCTGCTCTTACTCAAGATAGCCACAGCCAGAAATACTAGTGGGTGTATTATGTTATTTATCAGCAAAATAAAGTATGGAGACATGGATAGATGAGGGAGTTTGCTTTGATTATCAAAAATGAAATCAATTGTGTTTTTGGTTTGTGGTGCTTAATGCAGTGTAGTTCCACTAGTTTTGTTTTTTTACTTGTCAGGTTGCCTTAAAGCGGAGTTCCGGCCACAAAATCGACATAATCAATTTTGGGCCATCCGCTTGCTCTTGGTCGCCTGAAAAACAAATGGATAGTTACGATTTTTTTTGTTTACTTACCTTGTTATTGAAGAAAAATATACTCACCTTTCTTCCACTTCCTCCCTCTGTGGCCGCGGCCCGTGCCGTCACTTCCTCTTTGTATTGATTCCTGGGAGCTGAAAGTCATCGCTCCCAGGAATCAATGCGCCTGCACCGGCCCTGCTCGTCACTTCCGGTGCGGGCGCGTCATTCCCTGCTAAACAGCTTCTGGGAATGCCCAGAAGCTGTGGAGGGATGACGCGCCCGCACCGGAAGTGACGAGTGGGGCCGGTGCAGGCGCATTCTGGGAGAAGAGGACACGGAAGAGGACGCAGAAGAGGACGCGCTGGCTTCAGCTGCCCACATCCGAGATGGCAGCGCTGGAGAAGAAATTTTCAAGGTAAGTATTTCTTCTAAAAGGTAAGTGCGACCCGGGACAGTACAGAGGCTATTTATTGTGGAATGTACTAGCCCTGACTGTCCCGGGGGTATTTTTAGCTAAATTTCACCCCCGGAACTCTGCTTTAACTAGCATCATATGTAGATTGAAACTCACCCCTTTGATCTACAGAAAAAGGAAACAAAGAAAATAAAGTAGCAATGTTATCTTATTGTATATGAACAGTGTTTTTAAACACTGTGCCAGATTGTCTTTTTTTTTTTTTTACAGCAGCAGCTTTTATAGCTGCTGTATTTACATAACAACTCAGAGTCATGACTGTCAATTTGACAGTTGGGAGTTGCCGGTGAGCATAAGAGTAGGAATGGCAGAGGGCAGAAGGACAGGATGTACTACATACATCCTGTGTACTGTAATGAAGTTATATTGATATGTGTAGTATGTCCAGTGTCCACAACTGGGTAACACCACTTTATGCCTTGATCCCAGCAGATGGAAGGGGGGACACACAAAAAACTACAACTGAAATCCAGTTTTAAACCTTCACTGCCTTGAAGAGCTCTGGGGGCCCTAGAAGATGCTGCTATCTGACACTTCCAGGTGTTTCAGCTAGCATGTCCCTTGCTGAGCTCTCCGATTCCTCCTGCCAGCATTAACATCAGTACAGGATAAAGGTGTTAAACTGTGTGCTTACATTGTCACCCTGTTACATGTTCCCTATTTGAAGATTCCAAGTAGCTGTGCCGAAATATGTATAGCACCCACTGTCACGATTAGTAAGCCAGCCCTGGCCAATGATGTACAGCTGACCCTAGAGTGAGTAAATGTATTTGAGCAGTGGCTGAAAGAGGCTGGAAGAAATCCGCAGCACTGAGGTTGAAAACATACGAGGTTGAAAGCAGTATTTTAGGAAAAAATGGCAGTCAACAATACACACTGCATTATAGACTATTTGTTGTTTGCAAAGAAACATATAACTATCTGCGCTCGGAAAAAAAACAAAAA
Source organism: Pelophylax lessonae (assembly GCF_965119305.1). NCBI lineage: Eukaryota > Metazoa > Chordata > Amphibia > Anura > Ranidae > Pelophylax > Pelophylax lessonae. The sequence goes on along the minus strand of NC_138773.1, from coordinate 243,684,120 downwards.
AAAAAAATGTAGTCAGCCGGCAAAAATGGTTGGATTGCACACCACACAAATATATAAACAAGGTAAAAGGAAAGTGCCAATATAAATAGTCTCCATAAATTTAAGAACAGTCCTCACGGCACACCAATGGCTATCAGGAAGGAATATGGTCACACCACCAACACCATGTGGATAAGTGATCTGCCAGACAATATTGACTCTCAAATTATAAAGAAGCCAATAACAGCAGGACAGTTACAGGCAAGATGACTTCATATGATCTCGCTGAAGTATCCATCCCGATATAATATGATGTACCTCATGATTCCCACGTCCAAATGGTATAAAGGATCACCAACAGCTGTGCGGTGTGAGGGTCTTCCTGATCAGGTGGAATCCAGCCCTACATTGGTGTGCGAATTGTCTATATAAATATATCACTTTGTCCTTTTGTGTGTTTCTGTTATTACTGTATCAGATGTTTGTCTTCTGTCAATCAATGTCTGCAAACAATGACCACATAAGCATCCAGCATGCATGAGTAAAGAGCTCCATCATGTGTTCCCCATTTGAAATAAAAAGTATATAAACGGTGGTGCAAGCAGATAGCATAAAACACTAAATTATAATCCATGGGGTAGCCATATAGGCTGCCCTAATAGTCCTTGTGATGTGGGAAGAGAAACAGTCCATAAACTCAAGGCCAGCCTAGTGGGGATCGGAAACAATCTCCAGACATGCAAGACACAAAGAGAGAATACAGGCGCCTCTGAGTAAAGACTGCAACATTTATTGAGCGAGGTACATTAAAAACTTACATCTGGGTAAGTAAATGTAGATTGGTGGGTCCTCCGGCGTCCGTGATCGGCATGGGGCCACCGCTGATGGTCAGTTCTCCTCTGTGTCTTTCCGGTTCCTGTCCAGCAGGAAGTGAGGTGGTGTATCTGGAGTCAGACTGAGGCTAGGACGGCAATGTGAGCCGCACTGATGTCATCTGAGGATCCTCCGGCTGACGACGCGTTTCGGAGCATGCGCACTGCGATGGGATACCAGCGCGCACTCCTTTTTCAAGCTAGCTGTTCCCAATTTGAAGACTACAAGTAGCTGTACCGAAATATGTTGCAGAGGTATAGCGCCCACTGTCACTACCAGTAAGCCAGTCCTGACCAATGATGTACAGCTGACCCTAGAGTGAGTCCATGTATTTGAGCAGTGGTTGAAAGAGGCTGGAAGAGATCTGCAGCACTGACGTTGAAAAAATAAGAGGTTGAAAGCAGTATTTTATGAAAAAATAGCAGTCAGGAATACACACTGCATTAGAAACTATATGTTGTTTAGTAAGGGTTTAGATTGACTTTAAAGAGTAAATCATCAGATCTTTGAACAAACTTCTCTTTACCTGAAATACACATCCAATATTTATAGCATGTCTGCTTCTCTTCCCCATACTTTCTATGAAGTAGTATTTCAGAGTATCAGGTCACCTCTATTCATCTCTGCTTTATCAGCAGAGTAGGATATTGGATAAAAAAAAATTCCATTTGCCTCATTGCTAGCAACACAAGTCTTGTGCGGTCTGCCAATATGATGATTTACGCTTTATACACTGAGCAACTATTGCATGATAGCACCTAAAATTATTGTATTGTGCTGTAATCTCTACACATGTGTGGTGGCTTATACATTAGGTTGATTGATTGCAGGTTCCCGGATAACAAAAGAATATTAGTAGTAAACATAGAGATATAGTAGGGTATTATGAGGACCCACGGCATACGCTGCACAGCATTAGAGGTTAGTGATGAGTGAATCGGTTTGAAAGCCAGGTAATCAGGGAAGTTTTTCATCTTCTGGATAGATGAGTGCAGTTATGTCATTCATAGATCATGATGGCTTGGATTCCTAAATGGAATGGTTTTCTGCAGATCACAGAAACCTATATGTAAATATTCCAGAGAATCGACAAGTGAAGTTTCAGCTATTATCCTGATTCATCAATACCTACAATATTTTAGGTTCCTCAGGGATGACTGCAGAACTGTAGAAGTCAACTTAAAGGGTAACTCCACTTTCATGAGGAAAAAAAAGTCAAATAAAGAAAAAATAATATAGTGTATTCAATTGCGACACAAGTCATATTCATATTGTAATTAAATTATTTTAAAATTACCTTCCTTTACAATCTGCAGCTCTGTAATTTCCAATACATAAAATGCAATATGGCTACCTGGAGGTGTTCTGTATACAGAATGTGTACTGAACACACCCCAGAGACATCATTTCCTGCATGTGTAATTGGCTCACCGATTTTCCCAGAAGTCTGTACTAAGATACAAGTCAAATTTCAGGCATCCCCTGCAACAAAAATTTTATTTTTGGTGAGATACTCCCAACAGGGATATTTTCGTCAAAGAAAACATTTTCGTCAAAATTTTCGTCAGCGGCTTTTTTATGGTGACAAAAAGGAAGCGAAAAGTACACTACATTTTTGTCGACTGACAAAAAACTATGACAAAAATCAATTAAGTTTTTGTTAACAAACAAAAATTAAAGGAAATGGTGAGGCAGGGATATTTACCCCCATAAACTTCCGGTTTCCACAGAGCTCCGTCTGCTTCCGCTCCCAGTCCACTCGGGTCTTGTAGCGTGCTTCGCTTAGCAGCAATTGGCAGGCTGTGCAGGGCTTCGAGTCCGCAAACGACCTTCCAGAGAAGCGCTGTGCATTGCAGGCCTCCTCCATCCAGAGCAGAGAGCACTGTGAGTGTGTACATTATAATTACACTGTGTGCAATACAGGCCTCCTCTGACTGCCGGCCCCAAAGCACTGTGCATTAACCACTTAAGCCCCGGAAGATTTTACCCCCATTCCGACCAGGGGGTATTTTGCGATTCGGCACTGCGTGACTTTAACGGACAATTGCGCGGTCGTGCGACGCTGTACCTAAACGAATTTGGCGTCCTTTTTTTCCCACAAACAGAGCTTTCTTTTGGTGGTATTTGATCACCTGTGCGATTTTTTGATCATGCGCTATAAACAAAAAAAGAGCGTCAATTTTGCAAAAATAGCAATATTTTTCAAATTTTTTATATGAAATTCCCCCCAAAAAAAATGTAAAAATGAAAATTTTTTAACATTTTCGGCCAATTTGTTTTATGCTACCTATGTTTGGTAAAAAAAATCGCAAAAAGCGTATTTTGAATGGTTTGCGCAAAAGTTATCGCGTTTACTAACAAAGGGAAAGATTTTTGTCATTTTTGTTGTTTTTTTTTTAACGCCTAATGGCGGCGATCTGCGATTTTTTTTGCGGTACTGCGACATTGCGGCGGACAGATCGGACCCTTGACTGACATTTTTGACACTTTTGGGGTTACCAGTGACATTACTACAGTAATCAGTGCTATATATATGCACTGTTACTGTAAAAATACACTGGTAGTGAAGGGGTTAACTTTATTTGGGAGGGAGGGGCTGTGTGTGTCCCTAGGGGCGTGCTTTCTACTGTGATTGGCTGTGGCTTGAGCTGTAAGGACACTGATCAACGGATCTACATAGTAGATCCATGTGATCAGTGTCTTTACACCGAGGAGAATGACAGGTGGCTTGTTTACACAAGCTGCCTGACATTCTCCCTCTCCCCCGCCGATCGCCGAGTGGCCGGCGGACATCGGGTCCGATGGTCACACGCGCGGGGGGGTCCGTGACCACGCGGTAGCGGGAGCGCGCCTCCGGCGGCGCGCGCTCGCTCCCTAGACCCTCACAAGCAAGCAACGTAGCCCTACGTTAGTTTGCCTGTGAGGGGCTGACCGCCGACGTAGATAGTCGTGCGGCGGTCGGCAAGTGGTTAAAGGCCATCCCTGAGACCTGAGACCACCATCCAGCACTGTGCAGCATTATAGGCCTCTGAGTCAGACCACCATCCAAGAGCACTGTGCATTTTAATGCCTCCCCTCAGACCACCATCCAGAGCACTGTGCAGCATTACAGGCCTCTCATTCCACCATCCAGAGCATTGTGCAGCATTACAGGCCTCTCATAGTCTAATATCACCATCCAGACCACTGTGCAGCACTACAGGTCTCCTCAGACCACAAACCAGAGCACTGTGCATCATTACAGGCCTCCTCAAACCACCGTCCAGAGCACTGTGTAGCATTACAGCCACCATTCAGAGCACTTTGCAGCAATACAGGCCTCCTCAGTCCACCATCCAGAGCACTGTGTGCATTACAGACCTCCTCAGACCACTGTCCGGAGCACTGTGTGCAATGCATTCTAGGCCTCCTCTTCAGACTATCCATGTCCAGAGCACTGTGTGCATTATAGGCCTCCTCAGACCACTGTCCAGAACACTCTGCACCATTACAGGCCTCCTTAGACCACTGTCTAGAGCACTGTGCAGCATTACAGGCCTCCTCCGACTGTCCAGAGTGGCTAAATCTGTATCTGTGAGTTTGTTTAAACCTTAATACCATTAATAATAACATGATATTAGAATTTTTTACTCCAGGAGAATAAAATGAGTTGGGAAATGCTATAGAATTGCATTACAATTTAACTAAACATATTAGATTTTTGTTGACTAAAACAATTTTATTAGATTAAAATGTACTGGAGAGTTTAGTTAACTAAAATATGACTAAAACAAAAAATATTGCAGATGACTAAAATGGGAATAAAACTAAAATGGCATTTTAGTCAAAAGACTATAACTAAAACAAAATGAAAATTTGATGCCAAAATTACAACTGACTCCCAATAGGAAATTACGTCTAAAGAGATACAGGCACAGCAGATTTCCTCATTAATGCCCTGCAGGTGCAGCAGCTGATTGATAATTATGAAGCCCCTCCCATTAGACTTTCTTTCCCACATGGACACAGACGAACTAGGATTTCTTCAGCATAGGTAGCAAAGGTAGGAATCAGCAACAAAGTTTGTTAAAATCCTTGCATTGCACATATAACACCCAGGACAGGGATGTTTTTTTTCTCAACAAAAGCGGAGTTATGCTTTAAAGCTGATGGATAGTGTTAGGAGATAGGCTTGGACCAGACCTCCTAGGCCAACCATTGTCATCTGGAAGACACTGGAGACGAGACCCAATCCTAAGTAAAATATACCCCGAAAATTGGGAAGAGTTGGTAGCCATTGAGCCTCCTGTTCAAATGATGCTACCACAAATCCTTAATCCCCAATTTTCAGACCTCAATGGCACGACTAGCAGGAACTGTGGGAGAGCCAAGTTTGTGAATGAAGCCTTCAGTGATGCAGAGCTATGCACCCATATGCCCCACCAGATACATATTTTTGTGAGGGAGTAGTACCCTGAAGGAAAAGAATGAAGTAATAATTTTAAAGTGTATGCCAATTGAATTCTCCATTGCCCACTAAAGTTGTATAGTAAAGAATTTCAGAAAAGCACTTCCATCTGTTTTATGTGATTATTATATTACATATTACTATCCCATCGCCATCCCAAAAACCGTCAGTTCAGTCTTGAAGAGGTGATAGAAGACTTGGGAGGCCACAGACTGAATAAAGTAAGACACAGATAATGATAAAATTACAATCAGTGCACTTCAGGCCCAAACCCTTTTTTGTTTTTGATGGAGAGATGAAGCAATAGCACCTTGACCAGGTGTTAATTGCTGGTTTTATGAAATACATTTCTCTTCACTTCTTGTCATAGTGACAACATTGTGGCCAGGGCAGTAAATTGAAGAGGAAATTCCCCAGTAGGACAACAGACAAGAGCAAAACCAATTCTGTTTGAAATAAAACAGAAATACACTTTAAGGGCACATTTGGATCTATGCATATGTGTAGAGGTGCATTTATTTTTGTAGCATTAGACAGATGCATTGTCATGCATCAATGCAAGTTGCCTTCCTGTATTTATGCAAGCCCAGTCTGTGTTTGATTGGGAAATGTTAATAATGTGGTTCAGGAGCAAACCTTCACCTATGATCCCTTCCACAGGTTCTAAAAGACTGTGAATATCAGGGTGGCATGGATGGTTGTTGGTGTACATACACAACGTCAAAGCAACTGAAATAGTTTACAAATAATAAGCATGTACAGTTAGAAAACAATATTTTGTCCTTTGGTGAAATGGAAGTAAAGTGCAACTTACCTTATGCTTTTTAAGTGATGAGGACAAAGCATCCCACTCTAGAAAGAGAAAGCTATAGATACCATACCAAGCCCAACTGTGGCATTGGTGGTCCAGCTAGAACCTGTGGGAGGGATCATAGAAGAACTTCTGAACTGTCCTTATGGTTACTAGATTACATATGGTTCCTAGATTACATATGATCTTGTAATGCTAGTGATCCCCCCCACCCCAAGCGTTGTCTCTCCATAGTTAAGCAATCAGTGCTTAAGTTCCATATAATAAAAATATAATTACTTTGAAATGTCAAGTTTTTGACCAAGCTCAAAACAGATTAAATTACATTAAATTGCTAACATGGTACACTTTTTAAAAAGTAAATTATTGCCTTTGATGAGATGCTAGGATCCTTTAGGCAAGGAAGTAATGAAAGAAGCGGAGTGTTTGAGTGATACATTTTTGAAATGATTGTTGAATAAGGAGTCTAATCCAGCAAACCCTCAGGTACTGAATTTACAAGGCCTGCAAGCGGCGAGATGCTATGCATTTATCAAATTCTCCTTTTCACCATAGATTCTATTTTTAAATTACCATAATAATGTGCATCACAGGGAGCATTAGGAAAAACAAGGGAAGTCATTTGTTGTCAACGATGTAAATATCTGCATGTGAAGACTGTATTTACGCATTAATGTAGCAAGAGAGGAAAACATTTACATATATACCACACTGGTCCCATATATAAATCTCAGTGGGTGGTGTAGAAAAGCACATGTATTTGATTTTTAATGAACACTGTAAAGAGTTTTTCCAGCATAAGTTATGTTTCCTAAAACCTGTCATCAGAACCTGTACAGAGAACATGAGTAGACTGTCACTGCTAACCTTTTACTCAAAAAAAAAAGTGCCAGTTGCCTGGCTGTCATGCTGATCCAATGGTTGTAATACCCTCTGAGTCTTTGAACTGTAACAAGAATTCAAATCAGGAGGTTAGAATTCACTCTGACTTCTAAATCCAAACCCTTGTACCAAGAACAAGTCTCCATAAAGTAAAACTTGCTTCAAGCTACAAATCACTATGTAGCAGGGTTTCCAGGCATGGAGGTGGGACTGCCATTGTTACTGGTAACACTCCAAACCCATTTGGGCTGAAACTCCAGGTGTGAGAACTGAGACAAGGACAATTCCAGCATCTTTGGTTTATGTGTTTTATTATATTGAGGGGATAGGAGAAGGGAATGAGTGGGATACTCCTCTGGCTCAACTAGGTATAATTTCGTGACTCTTCTAGAGAAAAATGCCTGTCAGCGCTGTCTTGACGCTAGCCAACACTTCCTTTCCTTCCTTAAATATCTTGCAACACTGAAAACTGTGCTGGAACCTCGACTTTGATCCAGAAGATCCAGGACTGTAAAACACTGAATAGCTTCCCCCAGCCCTGCGCTGGCTTGAGGTAGCTCTTTGTAAATTCATGTGCTGCTGCAACTCTCAACTGGTACACTCCACACTGTACAATGACTCTTCAGGGCCCAAACTGCAGGTACCCCCTCTATACTTCAGGGTCCTCAACCTAGGCACCCCCTTTTTTAGCTAGCTGACTCCTGGATCCCAGAACCTTCTCCGGAGTGGTTTCCTCTGACACTAGGCAGACCCCCCAGGTCCCCAGTACTCACAACCTTTGTAGGCTTTCCTGGGACTGGACCTCTCTCTCTCTCCGCTGGTTCTCGGCACACCGGATCCCCTTCAGCTCAACTCAGCACCCTCTGGATTCTCAGGCAGCACCCCGAGACATCCACTTTCTCTGACAGGAGGAGAGACAGCTGTACTCTCACCAAAGACACTGAGTCATGTACTCCCTTCAAACTTATACCCACTCCCAGAATCCTCTGCGACAGAATCTGCCTTCTGGGGTAGTTACAAGCCTGAATGTGTCCCTGATTGGGTTTCCTCTACTGCCCTATGAGAAGCTTCCCACAGAGCCAGTGGGGAAACTCCCCTCTCAGCAGACACACCTGAGAGCCATGACACCCTAGCTAAAAAGAAATCATGGCCTTGTTGTTAGGCAACAGGGCCCACTATACATTTACTTAGCACCTACCTGTAGGGTGCTACAACTAGATAAAGTGAATCTTTGAGGATAAAAAGGAAAGAGATGCCAATGCCCTCCAGCAAGGTATACTCACCTATCCATGCTTCCTTGCTACCTCCCCCGCTGCAGGAGTCCACCCTGGTTAAGCTCTGATGTCACCACTCAGCCGACTGGATGACATCACTGCCACTCCCCATGTGACAGTTTTCATGCTTGGTGATTGACTGCTCAGACATGAGTTCTACTATATAGGGCAAGTCTCATGCTCTGCCATATCTTGAATTTCCGAATGCCTTGCTATTTGTGTGGTCTTGAGTGTCAAGGAATTTTTAAATAGTTATGATAGAGTTAAGACAGCTTCACAACGGAGTGGGGTATTGATTAGTCCAGTGTTTGACTGACTATATAGGTATCATTAACATATCCCCTCCTCTGATCTGAAGAAGTCCACTGATTGGTGGACAAAACACGTCATCCAGTGATGTCTGTCATCCCCAGGTGATAATCCGGATTGGTCTGTGTTCACCACCATGCTCGCCAAAACAGCGAGGAACAATTTGAATGACAGCCGGCGGGCTATTTGTATATTAGCCACGATTCTGTCAGGTGGGAGGACTCCAGTGACTGCACTTTATTCCCCATTCAGCATATCCCCTCATCCTGGGATTAGTGAATACAGCCCTACTTTCGAAATCGTACCAATCCTAGAATATATGTATGACGTGGACAAGCAGTGAGTATAATCTCCCATTATTCTAATGGTGATACGATCCTGCTTACCTTCCCTCTACAGATTTTGGAATCGGACTGCACACCAAGTTTGGGTGATCTACCATTCACTTTATGAACTTGTTTTCGTGCCTAGCCTTGGATCATATATTGCACCACATACCTTGAGACTGTTGGCTAATCCTGACCACTAAGGTATCTATCACGATGGAAAGGAATTCTGTTACTATGGAGCTTTACTTGTAAACTGAAGATGCGCTAATCTTGAGCCACTAAACAGCTGTAATCCCACTGCTATTCTTTACATGGAACATTCATCCTTTGTCATACATTAACAAGATTTCTGGGACCACTGCTTTGGCTGCTAATTATATGTTATATGATACATCTATGAACATTGTATCCAACCTCATTGACATTGAACTGTGATTCCTACATTGCTGCAGTTGTCTACTTTTGTTTTTCAACATTTGTTGCATTTTATACCTTGATAGCTATCTGGTGATTCCCGGACATGCTATTGTTACTATGCACTTTTCATTAGCTGTGATTTCATGATTGACTTTCAAGCAGTCCATTCTCAGCTGTTCAGATTTCTAACTTCCCCATAGGAACTGTTAGTATTTTGTTAAAATCTTTGTAATGTACAGAGACCACTCAGGGGGGGAATGTTTTTTTCTCAACAAAAATAGAGTTACGCTTTAACCACTTCAATACAGGGCACGAACACCTCCTTCCTGCCCAGACCAATTTTAAGCTTTTAGTGCTCTCACAGTTTGACAATTACTCAAGCATGATACATTGTACCCAAACAAAATGTTTTATCATTTTTTAATACAAATAGAGCTTTCTTTTGGTGGTGTTTAATCCCTGCTGGGGTTTTTTTTTTTCTTTGCGATATAGGCAAAAAGAAAACGAACATTTTGAAAAAAAAAAAAAAAAATTTTTTTAGTTTATATTATAAAATTTTGCTAATAAGTAATTTTTCTTCATAAATGTGGGCCAAATTTTACACTGCTACATATCTTTGGTAAAATTTGCCCAAATTAGTGTATATTATTACTGATGGCAGTTCTATGTGCCAGGTCACTGATGGCGGGCCTGTATGACAGATTTTGACAGATCCAGATGTGCTGTGAGAAATCCAGATGTGCTGTGACAGATCCAGATGTGTTATGACAGATCCAGATGTGTTGTGAGAGATCCAGATGTGTTGTGACAGATCTAGATTGTGACAGGTTCTTTTTATTGGGGGGGGGGGGGGGCGTGTGGTGCACAGTAATGTATAATAATACAGGCAAAAATGTCTCACTCACTGATCCTAGCTCTAATCCTCACATGATTGGTGTGTGAGCAGAAGAAGCCCGATCAGTACTAACAGCTGTCTATATTTTAATTTGTAACTGGCTGTGATTGGACACAGCCAATCACGTGGTAAACATTTTCATTGGTTGTTTACCCTGATTGGGGATGGGCTGTGTCCGAGGGACAAGCGTCATCCCCGATCGCCACGATGCGCATTAGCAGCGCTTCCTGTTGGACGTCATATGACGGCCAGTCAGGATAGTTTAACCACTTTGCGGCTGTCATTCTGTTATATGGTGGATGGTAAGTGGTTAAGTGAAACTGTCAGTCTTTTTAAAGCATAACTCTACTTTTGTTGAGAAAAAAACATTCCCCTATGTGTAATGTATGTACATTATAACGCTAAGCATCTCGTGACTTGTTGTTGGCCTATGCTTAACATTTAAATTTGTATCATCGTTGCACAAATGCCACCCTGTGCCACTCCTTAACAGCAAGTGCTAATGCTCATTTTCTAGTAGTAGTAGTATTAATAGCTTTGAGCAGAATTAAAATTGCTTTATTTAATTTGCACAAGATAATTGTATTGAGTTGCCCAAATATCATCCTATTCAGACAGAGCGTACTAAGTCAGCTGGGCAGTTGGTAGGTATAGCATTGTGCTGCAGCAGCTAATGAACATTAATTGCAACCCTGAAATCTTGGCTGGTTTTTGACTTGTGTTTCTTCTTGCAGCACCCCCACCTCCACCCCACCAGGAAAATATAATATACACTATTCTATCCCTATCATCATTTATTGAGCTTAAATTTAGGTTCCTCCATCCCTAATAACAATAATAATTAATTCATGGAAAATATTGTTAATCAAAAAAAAAGGTAAAAAAAAAAAAAAAAACAATGGAAAATAAATTAACCTATTTACCTATACGTATTCAATTTGTTTATAACATTTACCATACCGATAATACTGCTTTTTATAAACAAAAAACACAGATCCAAACTCCAAAGTAACCACTCAGTCTATATTGAAAGGATACATTCACATCCTCTGCCTTCAAGCACATTGATCAATGACTGCATTAAAGTTATTCTTCTTTACATGTTCAATTGAAAGTATGGCCAGATTTGTCAATCTTGCCTAAAGCCCCGTACACACGTACCGATCGTCGGCATACAAATGTTCGTCTTTTCTCCCCGGGATGTCGGTGTCTGTTGAAAAGTGCAAAGACAGCACAAGGACAGCACAAGAATTTTGTCTGCAGACTTCAGCTGACTGCAGAAGTGATGTCATGTAATGGTTAACTTTCCCTGTGTTTTTAATTTTCTGAGCATGCCCAGTCTTGCAAATCTGCGGTCTGTCGGCCGAATTCTGTACTGACAGGCGAACAATCGTCCGTTCTGGTGTCCGCAGACAAAAATTTTCATGTTCGCACGAAAGACTTTTGTCCGCGGATTGTGCGCAGACATCTGTCGGAGGCACCATACTAACACGCGTACAATCGGCAGATCTTTCGTCCGCCGACGTTTGTATGCCGACGATCGGTACGTGTGTACGGGCCTTTACTCTTGGTGGAGCGGAAGAAGTTTGTTATTAATTTTAATTTTGAAAAAACTTCTTTCACGTGAAGCAATGGACACACAGAGAATCAAAAAGTGACAAGTAAGGCAAAGATTCACAAAAATCCAATTTAACTATGAACTGCAGGAACTGCAAAACTGTCCATTTCCAAATGCCTCCGAAGGCGTTCAATGTCCACAAAGATGTCCTCATTAGAGAATTCATCAAAAACCTCAGTCAATTTTGGAGTATAATTCTGGAGATCTTTTTCTGTTGCAACCACCTGAGTGTTCAGTTGAATAACAGCAAACATTAAAATGATTTTTTAAATTGCCTTAATGTATGTATGAAATTCCAACTTCTGGTGAAACCGATCAAGGCACTCAAACATAGCTCTTTTCATTTCCTCTGGCAATGTGAGACAAGCATCCTCTTCCTTCTCTCCTGGTGTTTTTTTTCCTGAGCTTTACTCTTCCTCTTCTCTCCATAGAAATGCCCATTTCTTCACATGTGGTAGTTGCAAAACAAATGGCTTTTTCCACAATTTCGGTTTGCTGATCTGCAAGAAACGCTTTTAGAGTTGTAGCTTCACAATGCACTTTTAACCACTTCCGCACTGCTCACTAGAGCTGTACTGCGGCAAAGTGGCTCGATAACGTCTGGCGACGTAGACCTACGTCTTCAGACATTCCCCTCTCCCGCTGTATTCAGTCACAGCGGGAGTCGGGCCAGGGGAGGAGCGGCGGCAATTGCCGCTGCTCTTCCCCGACCGTCGGGGAATCGAGTGTGGAGATCCGCCCGCTTGTGTAAACACAAGCGGGCGGATCTCCTAAGTGACAGACAGGGTCAGATTGCAGGGTTCAGCATAGCTGAACCCGCAATCTGTCCTTGTGTCACAGTCCCCTCCCCCCACACACGTCATTAAGCACCAGGCATACATTAACCCCTTGATCACCAATAAAAATTAACCCCTTCCCTGCCAGTGTCATTTTTACAGTAACAGTGCATATTTATAGCACTGATTACTGCAGTAATGTCACTGGTACCCCCAAAAGTGTCAAAAATGTCAGTCAGGGGTCCGATCTGTCCGCGGCAATGTCGCAGTCCCGCAAAACAAATCGCAGATAGCCGCCATTACTCGTTAAAAAAAAAAAACACCAAAAATGACATAAATCTTTCCCTTAGTAAACGCAATAACTTTTGCGCAAACCAATCAAAATACGCTTATTGCGATTTTTTTTTACCAAACATGGGTAGCAGAAAACAAATTGGCCAAAAATGTAAAAAAATTTTGATTTTACATTTTTTTGGGGGGGAATTTCATATAAAAAAAATTTGAAAAATATTGTTATTTTTTCAAAATTTACGCTATTTTTTTGTTTATAGCACAAAAAGTAAAAATCCCACAGGTGATCAAATACCACCAAAAGAAATCTCTGTTTGTGGGAAAAAAAGGACGTAAATTTCGTTTGGGTATGGCGTCGCACGACCGCGCAATTGTCAGTTAAAGTCGCACAGTGCCGAATCGCAAAAAGTGGCCCAGACGTAAGACAGCAAAATCCTCTAGTGGTAAAGTGGTTAAAGATGCTGCTCAGAAGCTTCATAACCTGACACCTTTGGAGTCAGCTTCCACCACACCTGAAACCCGGTAACAAAACTGGATGTTACGGTTACTTTTTCATCAAGAGCAAAAAGTCGGTAACAAAAACAAAACAAACTTTCTTTTGATAAAGAGAACACCATCCACATTCTAAGAATTTTCTCACCATTTGGCAGAACCTTATAGAACCATGTAGTGGTGAGCTGTCAAATTTTCCCTTTTAGAGGAAGATAAGTTGATCTTCGCCAATTCTTGCCTTTATATATATGAATGTTCTTGAGAAGATACTTCTGGTTTTTCCCCTTTGGAATATACCCAAACCTTGGCACCCCAGATGTTTTGGAACCATATTTCCCATGATGCTCATGCACTCTGCAGTGTAGTTGAGCATCATGGGAAATGTAGTTCTAAAACATCTGAGGTGCCAAGATTTGCCATCAATGGCCTATACCATTAGGACTGGACCATCTGTTTTTCCAAGTACCCCCTGGAACATTTTGTAAATACCTGTTGATACTTCCAGTAGAACCACTGGATAAGCACTTTCTTTAATAGCGTGACAACGCTTTTCATTTTTTAGTGCTTAGATGTTTTCACTGTTGACAGCCCTATCGGTAAATGACCATGCCTACCTCTACCCACAGCCCTTTAGGTTTGACTTTGCATTGCTCTATCTGCGGGAGCAAAGGGCAATAATATAAAAGCCATTCTCATCTCTCTCACCCTCTTCATCACTGTTTAGCAGGGTGCAAGAGAAATCCAACTCCTCTGATGCATTTACCAATAAAAAAAAGTGCATTACAAATTTTTTTTTAACATTTAGCATGCCAGCTAGCCTGGAAAATGCCTGTTTATCACTCTGAAAAAGAAAAAAAATTGAGATTTTAAAAGAAATTTAACTGACAAAGTGAACATGTTTGGTATACGATGAAAAAAAATCTCCATTAGAATTTTATATTCACTGTCTCACAGTGCCAGGAAAGAAAATAATGTACTGCTCAGTGCTGTCAATAAAAAGAGTCATTTAACAGACACTAGTTTTAATACCATAAACCTTTTATCCTAGCACTATAATGTTATATATCTAAATTTCTATGTGCATGTATTTGTCATATTTTATAGAAAAGATTATGCCACATTATTTTAAGGTATAAAGAATCATAAAAGAATATAGCAGAAAAAAGTATTACAGTCAGTATTACAACATGTGAGATAACAATGAATGACTTAGCAGTTCCTTCAGCCTTGCACAATATAACTGTGTCTCTTTTTCAGTCACCAGTTTTAAGGAATCACTTACATCAATAAAATTATACAAAATCAGTGAACTAAAGTGTATCTCTAGCCAAAACTTTTTTTGATAGATTGGAACCTTCATTTTCTTTTTTTTTTTTTTATTGCTGATTGCTTCCTTTTTTGGAGAGTCTCCTACTCTCCATTTTTGTGTCCATTATCAGAGGCCAACAGATAGAAGGTGATGGGAAATTAAAACTGCACAGTTGTCATCAGAAGTTTTTAGAGCAAGGACCTATTCTGGTCAACTGTCAAAGCGTGGATTGCCCATAAGTTTGGAGAGTTTTCCTCTTACTTCCTGTTGTGCTTTCTAAATAGAAAGAGAAGACAAAGGGGTCAATTCACTAAGCTTTACTGCATGCGGTAAGGGTATCATGAGACTCATTTGCAAAACAGGTAGGTTTATTTTATTGCAGAAGAGACATTGCGCTGCCTGCTCCCAGTGGAACTAAAACTTCCTATTGTTTTCAGCCAAGGCAGCTGCCATTTTGGCCTCTGTTTGATCTTCAACTGCCATGATGCTGCACATGTGATCACTTGTGACACCAGCCATTGGATGGTTTGACATTTTGGTTATGAGGACAACCAATGTGACAGTTACATTCCCAGGACATGTTCCTAAGGGCTTGCTCACACTATACGTACATGAAAACTGATGGGTAAACCGCACAGATTCCACTTACAGAGACATCGGTTTATATCAGTTCTTACTTCAGTTAACATCAGTTTTCATGTGCGTTATAGTGAGTTTTTATGCACGTTATCATCAGTTTTCATGTGTGTCAGTTATGTGCCCTATTCATAAGACAATGTTGATGTCACGTCAGTTTTTTTTCCGCAGAGAAAACTGCATACACATTGCAGATTCCTGCACAGAAATACATCTGCATTTGATACCACTGTTGTGGTTTGAACAGGGCACATAGCGGAAAAAATGTTTTGTGCCCTTGCAGCACACGTGCAGAGAATCTGCCTTCTCTGCACATGGTGTGAATGAGGCCTAACTGGTTTTTGAAACTGTTAGAGGGTTTAGTTTTGCTTTAACTGTGAAGGAATGAAATACACGTCGTCAGTTGGATTACCTGTCAAGGAGTGGATTGCAGGTCACCTGTCAAAGCATGCATTGGTTATCACTTTGAAGAGTTTTCCTCTTAGGCCCCTTTCACATGGGCTTTCCGATCAGGTTCGCCTGTCAGTTTTTTAGGCAGACCTGATCGGATGCTCCATGTAACTCTATGAAGCAGCAGATGTCTGCGGAGACATGTCTGCTGACAACTGCTGCTATCCAAACCGGTCCTGTCCGATAAATACAAACAGATGTAAACCTTACAGTATTTTCCTTCCGTCTGAAGGATCAGATCGGATCTGATCAGACAGGTGGTCTGTTTTCATCCCATCTCCCCATAGAGGAGAGCGGGACTCTGACAGCTCCGTCTCTGCACACAGAGCAGAGACAGACCTGTCATCCGTCAGCCGATCCCCGCTGAGAAAAACTGAGTCTGCCGGGCGCACTGCTCATGTGAAAGGACCCTAACTTTCTGTTGTCATTTTTAAACAGGAAGTGAGGACACAGGCAGCAGAAAAAAACTTGCCAGGGATTATAAACTATCCCCCACTCTTTCCAAATTTAAAGAACCAGTAGGGTAGATATACACTTTAAATTGTCCTGAAGTGATTAACTAACAATTTAGTTTTTCTCTTTTTTTAAACAGATTTTCATTAATAACACATCTTTAGCAAGCTTTAAAGTGTTTTTTACCCCGGCATTTCAAATTCCTAATATGTGTCTGTTATACCATGTACTTGTATGAAAAAGTATTCTGTTTTCTTTGTATTGTTTCCTTTGTGTGAAATCCCTGGTGTTCCTACCAGTCCCTCTGCTTTCCTGTTAAAAATGGGCCACCCTAGGTAGGAGAGCACACCGTGGTCAATTGCTTTGCTGGGAACTCAGCCTGCTCTCCTCCAATGATTAGACTTGTCCTTTCACTGGGAAGATCAGTGTGCTGTTGCTTTTCCTCCCCCAGCTCTTATGCAGCTGAGAACAGGGAATGTGATCACTTATATAAAAGGGAAAAAAGGTATTTATAATGTGTGTTTTTATATCTATACACAAATGTATGCCTTTCATTTCAATTTTAAACTAAATGGGTTATTTTACAGGGTGATTGTTTACAATAACTTTCGACAAGGTAATATGATTGTTAGGGGTCTTTCACACGGTCCGCCCCCATTGGCGGACTCTGTGCTGCTCAGCGGGGATCGATACACTGATCCCCGCTGAGCAGGCAGGTGACAGCTCCCTCTCCGCTCTGTGTGCGGAGAGGGAGGTGTCAGAGCCCCGCTGCTCTCTATGGGGGAATCGGATGAGAGCGGACCGCCTGTCTGCTCTCATCCGATCCCATCCGCTCCAATCCCCTGGACGGATGGAAAATAGGGTTTCCATCCATCCGGATTTCACGGACAGGATTGGATGCGGATGGCAACAGGTGTCAGCGGACATGTCACCACTGACATCTGCTGCCCCATAGGGATGCATGGAGGATCCAATCAGATCCACCTAAAAAACTGACAGGAGGATCTGATCGGATCGCTGGTGTGAAAGGGGCCTTACACTGAAACCTTACTTCATTTTTTTCTGACATAACAATTATATCTGAAGTGATCTAAGTCATTAATTGTACTTTCTCTTCTAATAGTACCATTGCATAGGGGTTTTGTAAACTCTTTCTAACACCTTTTTTGTGTCACAGCTCTTATGAAATGCCTAGAGAGCGGCTCTGAAAACTCAAACTGGAAATGAGACCTTTAAAGGTAAAATCAGTTTTTACACATCAGATTTTGGATGCCATTTCATCATTACTCCTTTCCTGATTGAGGACAAGCAATAGGAAAAAATAAATAACTTCAATCAATAGTGAAATGTAAGTAAAGTAGATTTTTACATAAAGATTTCACAGTTTGCTATCTAGGGTTTGCTATAGAGACCTGTGGCATGAGAGATGGAGTGATAAAGAACTTACAGTACAACAGCCTCTATGTACAGCTACAGTTAGAAGGGATAGCAAGAGGAATTACATTCTTTACTTGAAAGATAGTTTCAACTACAGATAAGAGAGACTTTAGACATCATTTTTGTACTGCATCTTGGCATCATGCATGAGTTTTTAACTGCCTTTAAGCTCCCCTCTATGTTATCCTCTGTGTTCATGCACATATGAACCCCTTCATTTTGTTCGTTGTTGTCCCCTTTCACACTTATGCTACCTAAAAGTCTCACAATTTCCCTGCAATTTTGCTGCGCTTTTTAACACGATTTTGACTGTCTGTGTCTATGGACCTCGAAACGCATTCAAATCTGCCCAAAGTAGTGCAGGGACTACTTTGAAGTTGTTGCAACTTTAAGTCGTACAGATATGAACAGTACTCATTTTAAATCATTGAGTACGACTTTTCATGCGACTTTGCAGTCCCAAGTCTTGTGCAGTCGCACAAGTGTGAAAGGGGCCTTTAGCAGTTTATTAGCAGATGAATTTATAGGCTGTTTTCTGAACATCATAAAATTGCATTCAAAATCAGGAATTCTTATCATAAAAAAAGGCTAAACTCTGAAAAAAAGCCAATAAACGCTCAAAAACTTGCATAAACTCTAGGCACATTCATCACTTTAGCATTTGTTTATTTCAATGGCCAGAATAAATTAAAAATTCTAGCAAATAAAAAAATGAACTCCCAAGCTTCAAACTCTGTTAAACTCTAATAAACTCACCTAGAGTTTTTTGGTTTTTTTTTTTCCACTTAAACCCCAGAAGATTTTACCCCCTTCCTGACCAGGCTCTATTTTGCGATTTGGCACTGTGTGATTTTAACGGACAATTGCGCGGTCATGTGACGCTGAACCCAAATGAAATTGACGTCCTTTTTTTCCCACAAACAGAGCTTTCTTTTGGTGGTATTTGATCACCTGTGCAATTTTTACTTTTTGCGATATAAACAAAAAAGAGCGACAATTTTGAAAAAATAACAATATTTTTCACATTTTTTTATATGAAATTCCCCCAAAAAAATGTAAAAATCAAAAATTTTTAACATTTTAGCCTAATTTGTCTTCTGCTACATATGTTTGGTAAAAAAAAATCGCAATAAGCGTATTTTGATTGGTTTGTGCAAAAGTTATTGCGTTTACTAACTAAGGGAAAGATTTCTGTCATTTTTGGTGTTTTTTTAAAGAGTAATGGCGGCGATCTGTGATTTTTTTTTGCGGGAATGCGACATTGCGGCGCACAGTTCAGACCCTTGACTGACATTTTTGACATTTTTGGGGGTACCAGTGACATTACTACAGTAATCAGTGCTATACATATGTACTGTTACTGTAAAAATGACACTGGCAGGGAAGGGGTTAACTTTATTGGTGATGCAGAGGTTAAGTGTGTCCCTAGGGGCGTGCTTCTAACTTTAAAGGGGTGTGGCTAGTGATGTAACCACAGAGATATACGATCCTACATAGCAGGATCGTATGATCTCTGCAGTTAGATCAGGGAGAATGACAGGCGGCTTTGTTTACATCAGCCGCCTGCCTTTCTCCCTCTCCACGGGGAGATCGCAAGTGACCGGCAGACATTTTTACAGTCTTTTTTTTACAATTTTCTTACAGGTTAGTATGGCCAAACCATGCCATGCTGATAACAGGCACTTCTACACCATCTTTCCAGAGAGGTGGTAATTGGTAAAGTCAATGAGGGATTTATCTCGGCCATTGCCACTGGTGAATGTAATGTGATCCCTTACTTGTTCACTACATGGAACGGAACAGTAAAGCAAAACAAAGGGGAAAAAGGTAATAATCTGACAACTCCCATTACATTTTATCACTTTCAGACAACAACCTCATCTCATAATGCTCACAACTCTACCCATCGAAGAAGGTGTCATAGGACTCCTTCTCCAGCCTACCCACACTACCTTCAGCCCAATTGACTGACCAAATCTATGCTCGTCTAAGGTAAAATGTATGTTTAACAAAAAAAATGCAAATTGATATCCTACCAAATATTACATGCAGGTTTATTTTTATAAAGCAGAAATGGCTCTTCCAACCGCCCTGTCTGTAAGATCAAGGCAGGGGTTGGGGTCTGTGTTAGGTTGGCTAGTAGTGAACGAAAATAAAATTCTTCTTGCATCTCTTAAAGCAGGGTATTTTTCCCTGCAGGGCTCCTTTCTCTGCCAACATTTCAATAAACAAATGAAAAACCCAACAGGGAGATTGAGGCCCTCTCATTATAACTTTGGCAGGTGAGTTGAGTTATTAAATTTCCCCCCTCCACAGTCCCTAAGAGAAGCTACTGGGTGATTGAACCCCCTGGCATTTACCCAAAAATAATGTTATTAGTTTTGGATTGGCCTTTAACTTCTTGTACATATTACTCATTTGTACCTACTGTTTGTAAAACATGCAATTTATTTTGTAAAACGCTTTATTTTATTTATTTTTTTTATATTGCTCAATATTCTATGTTCTCATCCCACCTCTGAAACATGTACTGGCTTCCTACGAAATAAATCTGGCTCCCCCACAGCATTATGCGTTGTCATGGTTTATTGCCCGAGAGACAATCTCCGAATGCTGTTTACTTAATTGCTCGGAAAAAGCCAAAAAAAGGTGTATGCCTGTTTGAAATCTTGTTACCTTCCTGCATGGAGATTTACAGTTTAGCGCTATATGGATGATATATATATTATTTTTCCCTGAGAATTTAAGTGCTGTAAGTGTAAAGGGCACATTTTACTAGTTAAGTGCAACAGCCGTGTCTACATGCTTCACTCCCCAGGAGCACAAGAAATACAGTATGATTAGAAATTAGTGGTCAGGCCTAGAGTCACTGATTAATATTAGGCTTATTCACTCAGTAAAACTCTTTGTCAGATTTACTGCTTCCCTCTTGACTAATTTTGTAGACAGACAAAGGTAATATGTAACATACATATAACTCCAGCAAGCTGCTATGTCATCGCTAGCTTTAGCGCACAAGAGAGGGGTATGTGTCCTGCGTGCCTGCAGAGCACAGTTGCAGCCTGTAACACCCCATAACAAGTTCTAAATCTGTCATCAGGACATGAATTTTATATTAAGCTCCTTTTCACTGCATGAGCCAGGAACTTAAGAGGGAAACATTCAGTATCATTTATGCTTGTGCTGGGTCAAGCATGACATCACTCTCCCATTTGAAGGGCTATAATGAGGTGAAAAGACAGTTTTAAGAAAACATAACACTTTACATGGTGGAAATTATGGATGTGCTCTTTTTTAATAATGCCTCTTAGTCCTTTAGGGAGTTTTAGAAGATTTTACTTGGCATATGGAAATGGTCCCTGAAAATGGTTGGTATTCATTAAATTTAACGTACGGTGGATGGTTACAGAGAACACAAGAGAAGCTCTTACCGAGAGAGTTTTAGGCCTCATTCACACTAGGATTAGAACAATCGAAGATTAATCAATTTGTGCATACTTCAAAATTCTGCTTAATTTCTCTCGGGAATGTGTGACATTCTACCATCTGACAAATATGCTTGTGCGTTGCCCATTACAGCTTCACGCTGGACACCTTGCCATGTATTTTCCTGCATTATCAAAGGCACAAAAAGTGCATGGACAAGATAAAATACTTGGGAATTAATTTACTAAAGGTAGAGTATGTTCACTTAGCAAAGTAGATGACCTGGCAAATAAACTGAAGCTATGCTTCCTTTGACTGCCTAATCACATGCAGTAGAATTTATAAAAACAGTATTTTGATGAGGATATGACTGAATATTTAAAGTGAAAGCACCTTTCACTAAGCTAAGTTAGATTAGCTGTGGTAGCTGTCAGCCTCCCATTGCTTTCAATAGGGCTGCTACCTGCAGCTAATCGCAAAGAAACTCCGCTGGGTCTCCCGCATGTCATCACTAACAGCTCCATTTGCAAGTGTGAAAGAGACATAAATCTCTCTGCTCCAGACAGTATCCTCTAGTGGTGGCAAAGAAAAGCTTATTCATAGCATGGGCCACACTGCCAGGTCATGCTGCTGGAAACATGATTTAATTTCAATAAAGGTAGCCCATCATATTGGCATCATTTTATAGGCTGCAGGGACCAGTAATTTACATAAAGTGGTTGTAAAGTCAGAAGATTTTTTATCTCAAGGCAAAACCTTCTGTGTGCAGCAGCCCCCCTAGCACCCCTAATACTTAACCAAACCCCCTCTCTATCCAGCGATGTGCATGAGTCTCCCGGCCGTCTCTCCCTCCTGATTGGCTGAGACACAGCAACAGCACCATTGGCTCTTGCTGCTGTCAATCAAACTCAGTTAGCCAATCAGTAGAGATGGGGCGGGGCCAAACCACAGCCCCATGTCTGAATGGACACACAGAGCTGAAGCTTGGCTCGGGTGCCCCCAAAGCAAGCTGCTTGCTGTGGGGGCACTCAACAGGAGGGAGGAGCCAGGAGCTCCAGCCAGGGACCTGAGAAGAGGAGGATCCGGGCTGCCCTGAGTGAAACCATTGCACAGAGGAGGTAAGTATAATATGTTTGTTATTTAATAGAAAAAAACAATTAAGTATTGGCAGCTTCAGTCATTTCTTCTATTAAGGATCTCTGGGCTTTTTAAATTAAAGCTGAACTTCAGGCAAACAGCTAAATATGCAGATGACATACATAGAAGGGAGCAGCAGCAAGCTGATGATGCAATCTGTCACTCTGCTCTCACTCTTAGCATGTTCCTTGTCAGCACATTTGCATGCAGCACATCTGACTCCACAAGTCCTGCCCCTACCTTCTCCGCCATGTGCACTGCTGTACAGTTAGACGGATATCATATTCAGGTACTTACACTAGTTTAAATCTTAACTGTATTTGTTTGTGCCTGATATAATTGGGAGTGATATGCTGTATAACTGCAAACAGAACCCTCTGTGCTTATTTTATTTATAGACTGGATCATATATGTAATTTTTCTTATTTTTCCCATAACTACATTTTAAATATACAAACTGCCTGGCCAAAAAAAAAGTCACTGCCAAAAAAAAATGTCCCACACGTTGGACCACCTTTAGCCTTGATTATGGCACTCGTTCGCTGTGGCATTGTTTTGATAAGCTTCTGCGATGTCACAAGATTTATTTCTGTCCAGTGTTGCAATCATTTTTCACCTAGATCTTGTATTGATGATGGGAGAGTCGGACCACTGCGCAAAGCCTTCTCCAGCACGTCCCAAAGATTCTCAATGGGGTTAAGTTCTGGATTTTGTGGTGGCCAATCCATGTGTGAAAATGAAGACTTATGCTCCCTGAACCACTCTTTCACAATTTGAGCCCGATGAATCCTGGCATTGTCATCTTGGAATATGCCCGTGCCATCAGAGAAGAAAAAATCCATTGATGGAATAACCTGGTCATTCAGTATATTCAGGTAGTCAGCTGACCTCATTCTGTGGGCACATGCAGTAACTATTCAATATCCTGCTGCTGTCACTCAAAGACAGTTAGCCAATCAGGAGAAAGAGGGGGGTGAATGGACACACGGAGCTTCAGCTCGGCTCGGGTGCCCCCAAAGCAAGCTGCTTGAAGCTTGTAAACTTACTTTGTGAAGATCCCTACACATTTATTTTCTTGAAATCTGTGACACGTGTTCACTATGCCCTCTGAGTCGGCACTGCTGTGTAACATATTTCACAGAGCCTGTTGAACTATAGATGTGCTGAGGGGAGGGGTCTCAGAAGGCGGAGTGAGTACAGGAACCACTGCCTGCAGGCAGCAAGGTACTGAAGGAATATTTATCCTCTATTTTGTTCTTTCAACCCCATCTTGTTACTAAAATCCTAGACTCAGCTTAATTAAAAAGCCTATCTAAGTAAATGTCCTTGAAAGTTTCCAGGACGTTACACTTTGTGGTCAAACTGACCCTTAGAGCAAGCCTGTTTGAAGTAACCGATTATACCTTATCTTAACCCTTAGAACAAGTCTGATGTAATGCCAATTATAACTATGCCTTATTTTAATTAACTCACATGTAAGTGCGTGACTTGAAGCACGAAATTGTAAACTGCTATTCTTGTATCAATTCTATGTATAATCTACTGGAAAGGGACTTCCCCTTTTACTTTCTCTATAAATCAAAAGCATTCTGTGACATCGTACCTGCCGTCTCTGTGTCTCATTGCGTACTCCCAGATATCTGAAGGAACTTTGATGCCTAGGGCCACGCGAGTCTGAATTATTGCCAACAGGTACTATGGGATATATAGTCCTTAAAATGTGAAATCAGCAGAAAAGAAGCTATAAAGCACGCCCGGAATCCAGGAAGTTGTGGAAAGAGATGGCCACCACACAGGCAACACTCACAACATGAAAGGAGATTTTTCATGCAATCTTATATTGGATTGCACAGTAAAAAAATAACTATTGTTTGTTTTGTTATGACAAGGTTGATGTTATAAAATGAACGTCTATTCTGTAACTATAGAATGCCTTACAAAATTTTAACACTGAGGCTCTAGCTAAGCATTAAGGGGGAATAGTGGCTTGAATGCAAATCTTTTACTATACGTCCACTCTTTGTTTTTTCCTATTGATTCTTCTGTCGTGGGATACAGGTAACAATAAAACCATGTGGACAAATTCAGGTTAATATAATATCAGTTGAATAAAACATAACACTA
Source organism: Pelophylax lessonae (assembly GCF_965119305.1). Lineage (NCBI taxonomy): Eukaryota > Metazoa > Chordata > Amphibia > Anura > Ranidae > Pelophylax > Pelophylax lessonae. Next base: position 243,659,755 of record NC_138773.1, on the reverse strand, counting down.
ATGTTTTAAGCTTTACTCATTGAAATTAAGTGCCTAGAATCAGAGCAGATGACTCATAAATCAATTGCAGCACCTGCGTTGAAATTAGTGTGTTTCAGAATTGTTAACCCTCCTTTACTAGGGAAATGCCATTTATCCATGAAATCCTTCTGTTTTACATTCTAATTGGAAAACCATTGATTTCACATGCAATTATTTGCTGTTAAAGAGAGATCAGACTATGGCTATGCAACATTAAGAACCCAAGAGCAATATTTTATGTCTCGACTACCTTGACTAGAAAATTCTCAGTGCTTCAAGTGCTTCTATTGCACTAAGACTGAAAAGGTATTTAATTTTGCTATTAGCATAGTGCTTCATTTGCCATTAAAGTGCTTAGCAAGTTAGTTGTCTGAGTTAGAAAAAAGCCTTTTTTTTCAAAAAATCAAGACAAGTATGTACGTGATTTTGAAATGCACATAATATTGAGAACACTATCGCTAATTCTTCACAACCTGAATACAGGATTAATAGAAATCAAATCAGGATCCTTCTTGCTACACATACATTCCCAATGCACTTCCATTTTTTCCTTCATCCCTTGTATGTGCAATTTTACTAAATTACAAATACCCCACTTAAACTCAGTTCTACAGTTCAGAGGACATCTTAGGACAGTGAGCATTCACTGTTGGCAAAAAGCAAATTAGAAGCATGTGATGGGAAAATACATAAGCAGAGGTTACCTTCACTGATAACCACAAAACAATCAGCAGACCCAAAACTGTAGACAACTGAATTTATACACAAATGTAACATTTTTTTCTGTAGATGTCCCACACCCTGCCACTTCCCAAGTTATTTAATCGTCTAAAGCAGTGTTTCCAAACCTCAGTTCTCCCCAACAGGTCATGTTTTCAGGATTTCTCACCTTGCACAGGTGCTTTAACCCAATGTCAATGGCTTTACATTTATGATAGATATGTTATCAAGGGGAATTTCACAAAAGATGGCCTGTTGGGGGTACTTGATGTATCAGGTTAGGAAACACTAGTCTATAGGATAGAAAGGAAAGGCCCATTTAACCACCCCCAGAAGGTTTACCCCCTTCATTGCCAGGCCATTATTTGCGATATGGCACTGCATTAATTTAACTGACAATAGTGCAGTCGTGCGACACTGTACCCAAATAAAATTGTTGTCCTTTTTCCTTTTTTTCCACTGACTTTTGTACAAGGTAAAACAAGCATAAAAACTGGAAACCAGAAGTACGACGCCACTTGCGTGACACCGGCCGGGTCTGATGTCCCCACCTGCAGTCAACTGACGCGTTTGGTCCCTCCCACAGGACGTTATCAAAGGCCATCCAGCTTTACATATATATATATATATATATATATATATATATATATTTATATGATTTAAAGCACTACACCTTTTAAAGGAGCGGCTACCTCATGTACAGTGCTTTGCGAAAGTATTCGGCCCCCTTGAACTTTTCGACCTTATGCCACATTTCAGGCTTCAAACATAAAGATATAAAACTGTAATTTTTTGTGAAGAATCGACAGCAAGTGGGACACAATCATGAAGTGGAACGAAATTTATTGGATATTTCAAACTTTTTTAACAAATAAATAACTGAAAAATTGCACATGCAAAATTATTCAGCCCCTTTACTTTCAGTGCAGCAAACTCTCTCCAGAAGTTCAGTGAGGATCTCTGAATGATCCAATGTTGACCTAAATGACTAATGATGATAAATAGAATCCACCTGTGTGTAATCAAGTCTCCGTATAAATGCACCTGCACTGTGATAGTCTCAGAGGTCCTTTTAAAGCGTGGTACTGGGGTGATGCCTCTAGCTGCAGGCATCACTCCGGTACAAGCACTTTCCCGAAATATCAGCAATATCGACTCGGGGGCCGATTCCGATATATTGGGGAAAGTGCACATCGGCCCCCGATTTATCGCCGTTGCCAATAATTGGTCGATCCCTAATATATATATATATATATATATATATATATATATATATTGTGTAGGGGAATTAAATATTTTAATAACATTAGGATTTTTTTGCACTTAGATTTAATGTATTGGTGTGTAATGTAATGCAGTTTATTGTTAAAACATAACTAAACCCAGGGACAAAAATGTAATATATAGCAGATTACCATTCCCAAATGTAGTAGCTACATGTGTGAACTATGAAAAAAATCCTCATCCTCTAACGGAAAAGAAGAAGGGCAGACATGTTTGAAGTCCAGCTTGTGTGACAACCAAGTTTCTTTCTATAAATACAGGGTAGAAGTGAGCATAGCCACTCAGGGACATGAAGTATTATTCGCAGGATTACCAAGTGAAAATAAAGCAAAACATTTCTGAAAAAAGTAAACTAATGCAGCCACCACAATTTAGGACTGGTTGTTTTAAGTTTAGATACATTTCACAATGACATATATTTTTTATTCACAAAGTAATCCTAAATGTAAAAAAAGTTTTTTTCATAATTATTTATTATATATTGAAATATTACACTCCAGGGCAAGCATATTACCAATTTATTTATTTTTTTAATATGTTTCTGAGCAGTATTTCTGCTTTTTGCCTTCTTTAAAAATGTATTTTAGTTCCAAACACCCATGTTCACATAATAACACCAAGATAATTGTATTAAGATGTCACTTAACCTTGGATGCTTTCAACATAATCAATAACCAACATCAATATTCAAATGGTCAGACATTGGTTACCTGGCTTTGTTATTTTTATCTTTCACCTTATGTGGTAAAGGATGTCACTTCCACATTGATTTCAATAAATTAAATTGATTTCAGCTTTCTCCTGTCTGATTAGTACCTATTGTATTTTATTCCAAAATCCCAGGAGTTCTAGAGCCTCTATTTTACAAGGTGTTTATTGGGGAATGCAGCTGGTGCAGCTTAGCTACTGAATTTGATAAAAGTTTAGGAATCAGGATGTATATCTTAAACACACTCATACTGTATATATGATATTGTAAATTTGGACAAAAGAAAGCTGGAACAAAAGTGCAGTTGCTTCCTAACCAATCAGATGCCTTGTTTCATTCTCCTGAAGGATTAAATGAAAAACCTGATTGATCAGATTATTGCAGAGCAAGATCTTACCTTAGAATAAAATATAATATTTTTACCTCGTGGATTACGGCTCACCACAATGACAGACAGAGGAGTGTGCCCTCATGGAGCATTAAAATGGTTGTAAATGCAGGCATGAAACATGAATAAAGTATATCCTTTTATAGTGTGCACTTGTCTCAGTTAAGAGCACTAAGTGCATTTTGTCCCTGCGGTTTTGTTTCTCTGCTATCAGCATTAATCACTTATCACAAGTTTTCCTGACACCAAAAGAAAAATGGTGACAGGGGAGGAACCTCCAACAGATTGACAGCCTCAGTTCTGTTCCTGTGAGCTATGTGAAGGGGGAAGGGGTGTTTCTTACCTCCAATCAGCTCTCAGAGCTCTCCTCACTGAGCTCTGAAGTGTGTAATTTAAGGCTTGCTGCTCCCTTTTTTTCTGAATTCTCAGACAAGCTTTAAAATTCTGCACTTGGAGCAGATGTAGAGATCTGCAGACAAACAGGTACAACTTATGAAGGAGGATTTTTTTTCATCTCTGTGTATCACTCTAGGCCAGTTCCTTCACTGAGTATTTGTAAGGGTATTTAATATAAAAAAAAATGCATCCCAAGAATAACTACACAGAAAAACTTTAAAGTGAACCTATTGCTATCTAAAAGGGGATAGTAATAACTTACTCCTCAAACCATATCTTTCAGATGTATATTTTCTTTCTTTCTGCTGTCTGTTTCCAGCTCAAATGTTATAGTATTCACTACACCATTCAAGAGGGCTCTAAGTCCATCCGCATGCATATCTCTGCTAATCACTCTTATTTATTACTTATATACTTTTACTATTTATTTTTATTATTATTATTATTATTATTTATTATTATGAGGTTTTGGATTTTTTTTCGCATTATGCCAGGGGTCTTCAAACTTTCATAGCAAAAGGCCAGTTTACTGTCCTTCAGACTTTAGTGGTGTCGGACTGGACACTGGGAGTAGAAAATGCCCCAGTATCAGTAGGAGTAAACAATGCCTCAGGCCTGATGGTCAGTGGAATAGGAATAGTGTCTCATCATTGCTGGGAGCAATGGTTCCCCAACATTGGTGTCAGTCTTAGGAATTGCACCCTATTGTCAGTGTCAGTGTTATGAATAGCACCCCATTGCCAGTGTCCTTGGTAGGAATAGTGCACTATCATCAGTTTCAGTAGAAGGAATAGTTTCCCATCGTTGGTGTCAGTGGGAGGAATAGTGCCCCATGGTTCATGTCAGTGGAATAGTGCTCCAGCATCAATTTCAGTGGAAGGAATTGTGCCCCATTGATGGTGTCCGTGGTAGAAACATTTTGTCAGGAAAACCATGGTCAAGACCATGCTCAAAGTAATGCTCGTGCTCAAAGGAATGCACATGTGTGCAGAAGGGTCTATAGAACTGCGCACAGCATTAGAACCCCAGTGCATTAGAACCCCAGCGCATCTACACAAGGCTTATTTGAAGTGATTGTAAATGATCACCTTGTAAAAAAAAAAAAAAAACATTCAGTGTAAAATAGAAATAAAAGCCAAAGCATGTTGTATAGATATGAAAAAAAAAAAAATATCACATATTCTCTGTTATCAGCTGCATAAGAGGTGGGGGGAGGTGAAGCAGCAGCACACTGAGATTCCCAGTGAATGGAGGACATTAGCGCTGGTTTGACTCTGTGGTGGTGTCATTTATCCGAGGGGAGCAGGAATTTTGGCAAATAGGGGTGGGCACCGAACACGTTGCATATAAGCATTTTATATCACTACAGTTGCACTGCGGTGGATTTTCTTGAATGGGACATTTATTCCTTATATTGTTTGGTTATCTCACACATGATTTAAAATTAGTTGTTTTGTGTCATTTATATGTTTTTTTTTCTACTTCCTTACAGTGCTACACTTGTCTGTTTTACTACAATAATGAATCAGACCACTGTTTCACTACAAAGAGCAAGGGTCCCACTCTGCAGCTTCTGGCAGTGAACAGGGACCCTTGCCCTTGTGTTAAGAAAACAAATTGTAAGACTTTGCACACCTTTTGCTGTGATACTCCTAGAATATATTTTGCTAATTTAAACTGAAAGTTTGATAGGGTTTTATATGTGTGGCATTTTTCCCAGCTAAAATTGAATTTTTTAAGTAACATCACCCCTGCAAATTCTGCCTGGTAAGGTAATGACCTTGAAAATAAATATATAAATATAGTGTTTTGCTTTGATATACATTATATTTTTATTTAATTTATATTAGTTTAGACCAGTATAGAATAATTTCCCAAATTTGATGCATGACAAATAGTAAACGTTCCAAACTATTCATAAAAAAAATTAAAAGGATGTAAAAAAAAACAACAATTGTATTTCGTTTTGGCAAAATTTTGCAGCGCTTTTGCTGAGAACATTGTATCTATTCACATAGGTAGGTTCAAATATTCTAATGAGATTTACTAGTTAATTTAAGCACAAACAGTCAAACACTAAGGTTAGTTTAGATAAAAGGGCAGTGAAAATGTAAACACATTCAGTGAACTGCCAGTGCCAACAGCCAATGCTATCCTTGAAACAATACTAGTGTGCTAAAATCAGAAAATGAATTCAGCTTACTCTAACTGAACTTCTATGGAAATGTTCCAATACTGCTGAGTAGGACCTTGGCGGCCATTTTGCGCCATTTAACATACCCACTTCCAGGAGAATACAGTGATGGTGAACCATATTTGTGTGTATTATTGTTTCTAAAAAGCGTAAATCATTGTCAAAATGTAAGCCCTATATATTATCAGTTTGGGTAGTCTGGTGCTGGTATGGCAATCAGTCCATAAAAGACATGCTTGGGGGTTATTTTACCTATGGATACTCATACATTGTCTGCTTGGGCTGACTTTTTTGGGTATCTTCAAATTTTAAAAAAGATTAACTGCATATATTCTGACCACTGCTAAGAGACTCATTCCACTTCATTGGAAGTCCAGTCCCATCTCAAACAGTCCTTTTGGACACCATAATGGAAATTAGGAGAATGAAGAACCTAATGGCAAAAATACGGGACAAGTTGTAAACATTTTACCAAATGTTGGACTTTTGGGACAAATCACCTTTTGGCCTACTTTATACTTACTCTTTGATAATGTTAACAACCTCTAGACATTACAGGACATAGCATAGTGTTCCAAATTTCCAAATGTAGGAACAATATGTTCTTAGAGTTGTTTTGGTGAGTGTCTCTGACCTACAGTATCATATCATTCTTGTCTTCGAGTGTTCATTTTGCTGACATTTTAAGTGTTGACATGTTAATATTTTTCTTTTCTTTGGAGATATGTACAGTATCTATAGCATGAAAAATGTTTCTAAATGTTGAATGATCACTTATCCGATTACAATAGATGTATCGCGCAATGTACTATCTGAACTATGTTCGACTGTTTATGTAACCTTGTATTTGTTACAACTTATAACTCCAAAAAAATGACTTAAAAAACTTGCTGCTAAATGCAAATTTGTGGGCATTTGTCTATAAAAAAATAAATAAACCTTACATTGCCAATTCTTATTTTCAGGCTTAGAATGGAAATAAGTCTCAGAACACAATGCCAGATTTAACAAATAAAAAATGGAGAGAGGAAAAGGGTTGTGCCCCACATTTGTGTTTACATGCTATCATTTTTTTAACCTGCTGGTGTGTACATTGTAAGTGATTTCTGAATAATACAATAGAAAATACTTTACATTAAGTATCTGTATGTTTCTCTTGTTACTGCAGAATCTGAAAGAAGAGAACTTCTGTCTCTTTTACCTTACCCAAGCAGATCAGACAGGACAAATAAAGCACAATGACCACCTTTGCATATATAGATTGGTAAAAGGGATGGTTCATTTTAAACCTAATCGAGTCCCATGCTTGTGTGCTTCTCAGAAATTAGAGGAAATCAATTCATGTGCTAATGAGAAAGTCCATAATTTATTGTCTGCAGAGGAATGCATGATACATTTATTTTAACAGTAAACAATTATTTTTATTGCAAGATTAATTATCCTGATTTATTGGTAACTCCTGTTTCCTCATACTCTTGAAGTCTGTGAGGTTTCTGGTTACTCTTTTGTGGATCTGTCTGTTACTTTACAAAACATGTAACTGATGTATGAGCCTGTTCTGTTTGCTCTAGATACAAAAAGAGTGATGTACAAGGAGAACAAGACACCATACCATAACACATAATGGAGTGAATGGAGTAAGGAAAAAATGGGTGTGGACACTAAATATAAATTATAATTATACACTATATACAGATATACTATGCATATACAGTATATATAAAAATATATATATATATATATATAAACATATATTTCACAGAGAGCCCAAGCAAAGTAAATCACCCCTAGGGTTCAACAATAGGCGTTATCAATACTTGGACTATTCTAAATTTGTTACAATAGTGCAGTCTTATAGCTCAGAGATTTTTTTTTTTTTTTTTTTTTACTTGCATTATCTTCCTCTTAGAACAATAGTCTAGGGCTGAATTTTTTACTGCAGTCCCAGCCATACACAACTTTTTTGTCTGTTTAGCTCATGGGCTTAACATAAAAAATTCAATAGATTCTGCCATCCATCTTGTGGGCTCAATAAAAGTTGCTTCCCCCATCCATCCCGCAGGCTAAACAAGAGAAAATCAGTCAATCCCCAAATCCACTGCTGGCTATGGTATCCAGGAGCTATTTTGTAGATCCAGGTGGTGCTTGCAGGGCCACCCATGACATAAATGTTTGGCCAGTTCAGCAAAAATAAGGTCATTATATTCTACTTCCTGAGCATAGTGCTGATGACAAAATTCCATGCATCAAATGTCAAAGATTTAAACATACACCCCTGCCAAAAATGCTGGGTGATTCACGATCGTAATGAGTTATGAGCGAAATGTACCTGGGTTTGGTTATGGGCAGGCTATCCAAACATTAAAGGCCAGATGCCGAATCTGAACCCCACTGAAGTCAATAAAAGCTGAATGTTAAAAAGAAGTAATATCCATTTTCTAGGCTAATAGGCAAGGGATTGTCAAACAAATGGGTGACTGGACACTACTCTAAAGAACAAGTACCAAAGAAAAAAATCCTTTAAATTCCGTTTGGTTGGGAGCAGTGATACTAGCAATGCTTGAATTGAAACATTAAAAATGCAAAATTGCATTAAAATAACATGCCCTGGGGATACCCTGGCCCTGCCTTTAAAAATGTGCATTTGTATGATGTATACATAGTACCCCTTCTCATTCACAAAAAAGTAAAGTGTAAATAAACACACAGATACAGTTTTTGACAAGTCCTCCAATAAAAAAATGTCATCTAGCAATGCAGATCCACATCAAGTCACAGTGTCCAATATCTGTCTAGCTGCCCAACACAACCTCCCTATATACTTCTGGACCTGTCACTTTTCACCCACCAAATGGCAGGTCCTGCAGATGATAGCTGATATAAACAAAGGGAAGGGGTATCCCAGATGACTCTGTTGAAAATGTATGGACATGACCATGTATGGTCAAGGGCCTTACAGCAATGCATGTTCGGATAAGGATCTGGTTGAGATATTTGGGACCTAGGATTTTTTTTTCTTGATTTTTGCATGGGGTTCCTCCGTAAATCCATACCAGACCCAAAAATCTGGTAAATATTTCAGGGGGGACCTCACACTGTTTTTTTAACTCTCCAGACTCTTTGACTTACATGGCCACAGATTCCATGGCCAGTGATCGCAGTGCCTTCAACCTCCATTGTCCTTAACGACCATTGACAGTGGGAAGCTGTCACGTATAATCCTGGTAGCAATACCCTTTTCATATATGATATTTAGCTTGTACCAAACAAGACCCAAGGTTTAATGCCCCCAATCATCTAGCCCAAGTGCTACCACATGGGGCAAAGAATAGCGTTCATTAAACTTTGCAAGTTTCAGCTTTCACAAAGTTGAACCTAGCATAAAAAAATTTAGTAGGAAGGAAGATCTGGCCAAAGATTGGGGCATTGCGGGTGCTAAGTAGGATAAAATGTTCACTATAACTTAACTAAACGTTTATGAGGCAGTACTTTATAATCTTTATAATCAAACATTTTCTCTAAAAGAAAAAACATTCCAATTCTGCAATCCTTTCTACAAACAATAAATAACATTTTAAAACCCAACTTTTACATCAGGTTCTTTTAGCAAGTGTAAGTATAAGTGTAGTAAATAACATCTGTAAAAGAATGCCAAAAAATGTGTCTAATTGTTTCAAAAAAGAGTTCAAAATCTGGTCCAAGAATTAAACTGCCAAAATAACTATTAAGAGAACCTAACATTCTTACATTATGAATCTATAAACACACTTTTTTTTGGCCACAAAATTACATTTCACACAAAACATGATGTGTTAAAGCACTTTTAAATATTTCCATTACAGGACGCAGCTTTATGGTGTTCCAGAGTCTAAATGTTAAACAGAGGTGAACAGTATGGAGTCTGAAATTCTGCACACAAGAATTAGAACAGGCTGTATATCTTCTCAAACTTGACACATAGCCAGTGGTATTAGATTTTCTAAGCCTTATAAGTTTCAGTCTTTGTAGTTAGGTCAGGTTTCACTGACAGTCCTAACTTGTGAACTCCTTAGAGAAAACATAATAAATAACATAAAAACAATATACTAGAGTACATTTACGTATAAAAGTCTTTACCAAAGAGTATCAATTGAATCTGGTTAATCTGTTAGCAGGAGTGTTGGTACTAATAATGATTTGTATTTTCATATGTTCTAGATCAAAACAAGACTAGGTCAAAATGTAACAAGCTCAGGGTGGCTCAAAAAATGTTAAATGTTAGATTCTACTGCTGGGTCATTGGGGGTTGTTTTTGGTCTAAGGAACAATGCCCTACCTTAAAAAGAAAACTTTTACTAAACATCACATTGGCATGTAGGTCTAAAGCTCAATTCTGGGAAATCTGAAAATTCTCCCTTTCAGTGGAGCTGCGCCCGTTCTTCAAGGGTTTACTGCTTGCCTATTCTAAGGGAGAGTAAAAGCATTTTACCTTACCTGATCCCCAGCAGATGGTGCTCCCTCAAACTTCCATGGTGGACTGTCCCTCAATGTCATCATGTCCGATACAGTTCTATGATGTTGAAGCTATGATTTTGATGATATCAGGACCCCAGATCGCTGGAGCACAGGGGAGAAGTATCTGTGGGAATAAGTCTAGCAGTATAGAGCAGCCTTTTTCCACTAGGGTGCTTACTAGTTTCTTCAGGGGTGCCTTGGCGAAATGCCTAAAAATTGCTCTAATTACCCCCCTCCCCCAAATTGTGCACAAGCCAGCAAGTGGATTAGCCTGCCTTTTTTATATACACAATGTGCAGCATTAAAACCTTGCAAACTGAACTTACTGCATTTCCTGTTTATTTGGGATGTGGCACCCAGGTACTCATTTTTCTTTGCGCTCAGAATACTGCTATCTGACTGCGTAATTTAGCTCTAATTCCTGAACTTACAGCATTGGTCAAAAAAGAGTATATTGGGCACCTGCCCACCATCCTTGTTTGACCCCCCCTCCCCCTCATTCCCCTCTATGTCAGCACTGGGTTTATGTTAGCTGTGTGGGGCAGAGATAATGAGGAAAAATAAATGCTGGAATATTAGTCATCACCAGTGTGCAAAATGGAATTTGCTTTCAAATATAAAATCACTTCTAATGTTGGGTGTCCTATGTGCATGGATGCTGTTGCAATATGTAAAACTATTTTTTTTTTTCTATATTTTAGAATAAGGTGCTTTGAGACTGAACTGGAAAAAGGTTGAGAAACTGTAGTATAGAGTTATAAAGGATTAGGTTAGTAAATCTTTTTTTCTATGCCCTGTAGACCTAAACAAGCAGTTAATCCATCCAGTGTTCTTTTTTTTTCACCACTGCAATGGAAACATTTCCTGGAGTTGGGCTTTAAACAAACTTTCTTTCCGCTTCCTCATTTAGTGAGGCTCTGGTGATGTAGCAAAGGCCTCACAGATGCATCCTGGGAAGGCTACATCACCAGAGCCTTCACCTGTCAGATTATGCGCACTATGTTCCCGGAGGCTGAACCAGAGTTGGGGTGGATGGACAGATTTATCTGTCCTTAGTTAAAATGGCCATTGTTAAAGGAATAGGGAGGAAAAGAAGGATAAAGCATGCAAAAATAGAAAGCCTACAATTATTTATAAGTTTCTGTTTGTAGATTGCCATTAGTAAACATTTCTAAAGGTGCCTCTTTCTAAAGGTGAAGTTAATTTTTAGGTGAATAAACCCATCAGTGTCCACCTAAAACCTAAATACCATATTTTGTGTGTATTTACCCTTTAAGAGTATTCTTATACAAACTACATTTAACATTAGGCTCCTGTAATTTATCTTAAGCAGTGACTAAGTGCACAGCAATTACAGCAAAACATTCAACAGTGTCTCTTTGTTACATTTTTAGATTGCACTTTGCTCTGTATTTTAACAAGCAATTTTGTTTATTCATTCCACAGAGTTATTAAAAAACTAAGTAGCATAGGAGTGATAGGAAAAAATAAGTATTGAGGTCATCTATCTCAATTCCCTGCTTGACAGTGCTCTTGACCAACTCAGCAGTCTTACAGTTTCACACGAGATGAACCAGAAATTCTCATTAGAATCAAACCATGCTTAAATTATGAAAATAATTTATCTTGTAAAAACATAGTAAATATATTGGTTTTAATCATAAATTTAGATTTACTTGTAAAGAAATAGTTTGACCTCAGAAAATTATAAAATGTCATATTCAGGACAATTTATTCTGCTCCTGTAAAGCAGATACAGCTGATCCTATGCTAGCCCATGCTGCAACCAATTATAATTGTGAGTTGGCCACTGTGAAAACATGGACAATATGAGGAGTCTAGTAAGTCAGGGCTGCAGGTGCATCTCATTGAGTGTAGGGGGTATAACAAAAATCACTTTGGGAGCAGTGGTTGTGTTCATACAGCCCCTGTGCCCCAATTCACATGAATGGGACTGTATGTTCAGGTTTACTGTCAGGTCACTTCTTGGTAGAGGCCGAAATGCTCAGAGGGCTTCCCTTGCAGCTCGGTGCGAATCACCCCTGGAAGTGGACAGGAGGTGACGCGTCCCAAGGAGCACTGGATGCTTGTGGAGTGCAGGTAAAGGTTCACAAGGGTATCCGAAACAACTTGCAGGGCCTTCAGGGAATCAAGCAATGTGCAGGTAAAAGCCAGGCCGAGGGTCATACGCAGGTATCAGTCCAAACAGGTCGCCAAGACAAGGGGATTTGAGCAGAAGCAAATCCGTTGAGCAAGCCGGGATCGGTACACTAGAAGTCAGGCAGAGGACAAAAGAGCAAGGATGGTCACACAAGCCGAGGGTCAAACACTGGAGCAGGATCGAAGGGTCAGACAAAGCCGTGGGTCAAAGCCAGGAAAGAGAGCAGACAGGTCAGGAACAAGCCGGGTCAAACGGGAATCCAGGAAGTAGCAATGCTCAGGAAACAGGAAGAGCTGAAGACAATCCAGCAATCTGATGGGCTGAGCAGAGTCCTTTTATAGGCCAGTGAATTAGTCTATGGCCTGAGTCCATTGCAGCCATGGGAAGTACTGGCAAAGTTGCCAGTTGCAGCACAGCCATTTCACTGACAATGAGTCTATGGCCTGAGTCCATTGCGGCCATTGGAAGTACTGGCGGAGTTGCCAGTTGCAGCATGGCTGTTTCTCTGACATTTACACAGAAAACCTGTGCACCCCTGTGCAGGCAAACACAGCCCTCATATAGGCGTATGCTTTAGTATGTTCATGTGAATGAGGTCCAGGTATCAAAAAGTCCTTGTATTTATTTATCATCTTCATTTATATGACACTGAAAGATATATTACATCAGACACACACATACACACACTTTTTAGGCACTTCTGGTCCGAGCCCATTTCTGACACATGTTGTTTACAAGTTAAAATCTGTATTTTTAGCTAGAAAATTACTTAGATACTTATATATATATTTTATGGCGGTCGTTGCAATATTTTTGGTCACGCGGTACTTGTGCAGCGGTCTTTCAAACAGCATTTTTTTGGAAAAAATACATTTCATTGCATTTAAAAAAAACGAAACAGTAAAGTTATTCCTTTTTTTTTTTGTATATTGTGAAAGATGATGTCACACAGAGTAAATAGATACCTAACATGTTAAGGTTTAAAATTGCCCACCACCGCGGAATGGCAACAAACTACAGTCAATAAAAATCTCCATAGGCGACGCTTTAACATTTTTTAACGGTTACCAGTTTAGAGTTACAGAGTAGCCCTTTTTTTTAGAATGATTGCTCTCACTCTGGCGATTGCAGCGATACATGTTTGGTTTGAACAGAGCTTTCATTCCCGGGTGCGACTTCTGCATGCGTTTTCTTTTGTGTGTGAGCTCACAGCAACGGGGGCGCTTTCAAAGTTTTATTTTTTTTCCTGTTTATTTTATTTAATTTTTTAATTTTAGCACAGTTTAAAAAAAAAAAAATGTAATCACTTGTAATGTAATGTAAACATCCCTTGTGACAGTAATAGGCAGTGACAGGTACTCTTTATGGAGGGATCGGGGTCTAAAAGACCCCAGACCCCTGCACTGCACTTCAATGTATTCAAAATGCCGAAATCGGCATTTTTGAATACTGACACTTTTTTTTTTTTTAGAAAACGTTTTATTAGTATTTCAAAAGTTAACAAATGTGCACAAAGCATCATGCATTTACAGAAACACAAAATATCAAACCAATTGTAACTAGACATCAGGTGTCCCTGATGTACCGTAAAGCATTATGATATAGGCATATAACAACAAAGAGGAAGAGGGTAATGTGGGTGGGGGAGGGGGGGTATTCCTAGGGATACCCAAGGGCATCTCCTTATGATATCAGTATACCGATATTGTTGTGCCCCCCACAGGGTGGAAAGCAGGTTTTGGCGAGGATATTAGGAGCGAGAGAATAGGTAAAAGAAAATGGGGAGGGGGGGTAGAGTTGTGGGAGGGGTAAGAAGGTAGAAAGGGAGAGGGGGGGGGTTAAGAGGGCCGAGTGAATAGAAAGTGAGGGAAAAAACAGCCTAGCAGGAAAGCTAAAGCCTTAAGCACAAATCTAAGGTACAATCATACACTACGATGTAAATACCGGATGCAAGCTGGGTATTAAAGCTAATATCTGGGTAATCTAGAACTTTGGTGAGGAATCGATCTGAGGTGAGTGGAATGTGGGGGGGGGGGAGAGACCTCCCAGAGGTGGCAGTTGAGGACACTTTTTTAAATTGGGCGCCTTTAACCCGACATGACATCATCACACCACTTCCGGGTTTCTACATCGGAGACCCGATCAAAGCTGCATCTGGCTTTGATCGGGATTCCAACCAGCCGGCGAACATGCCGGCTGGTTGCTCGGGTCCCCCGGTGGGACGTGAGACCTGGGCAGAGCCGCGGAAGGCGGCGGGAGGGGGGGCGCATCCCTTCACACTCACTGGGGTAACGGCCAAGCGGCTCCCAAGCTGCATCGGCCATTACCACCTGAAAGCTGACCGCTGGCTCTAAAAAATTGTACCGGGATGATGCCTCTAGCTGCAGGCATCACCTCGGATGAAGAGCTACGTCGGTTTGTGGGAAGTGGTTAAAGGAAACCTGTACTGTGAAAAATAGGGAGACTGCTTTAGCTATTTTCCTTATTAAAAAAAGTTGGCTGGCTGTCTCTGGCCTTAATTTTTTTGGGATTTAATTAAACATTTGCACTACTGAAAAATTAGTTTAGTTTTGTTTTCATTTCATTTGTTTTTTTCATTTATCGGATCATTCGTTATGATCGGCATTCGTGACATCGGGATCATTCATAACTTCGGATGCATTCGTATTCGTTCCATTCCATTCATTTAGATGTGGCATTCGTTACTTCAGATAATTCGTAACTCCAGATGCATTTGTTTTCTTTCCGTTCCATTAGTTTGGATGCAGCATCCGTTACTTCGGATAATTCGTAACTTTGGATGCATTCGTATTCGTTACATTTCATTCGTTTAGATACAGCATTCATTACTTCTGGCTCGGAAATAGAGTAAGCTTAATTACAAATGAATACAGTAAATACTTTATCTCTCACTCTCTGTGCCACAAGAGACTCACAAATCCAACAGTGCCATCGGCCCACCACACTCTGTCTGGACTCTGGATCGAATGCAGTCTGACACAGAAAAACATACAAGAGAATAAGGGACAAGCTCATTGGCCAGAGATAACACACTAACACTGCCCATCCGAAAATCAAATGAATCTGAATATATCCAAAAGAAATACAAATATGAATGCATTAATCATTTATTTCTTTATATTCAGTTAAAACTAATAATCGGAAAGAATGAAAATGCGAAAAACTAAATTATGCAAATGTAATTGATTTGTTAAAATCATAGGTTGAATCATTTATAATTCTTTCGGATTTTTGGATTTTTTTTCTTTTGGATTTTCTTTCTTTCTTACAATTCGTTTTCATACGCATTCGTCAAAAGAGTCTTTTGTTCATTCAGGTGCTCCCGAATGAACTATTGTGCCGCATTTCGTCCGAAAACTAATTCATAATAAAACGAATTGCACATGTCTAAATTCTATAAAGTGACATTTTTCTGGCAGTGTCCCAGAATAAATCATCCCTGGCACTCATTTCAGGATCTTTAACAACATATGTGGCAAAGTTAGATTTAATAATGCCACTTAAAGTGGTGTTTTTACTGAACCAAATTTAAAAAAATGTACCTCTAGTTCCTAGATTACGAAACTGGAGGCACTTTAGACCAACTCTAACTTGGCATACAAAGACAGGCAGAGTGCCTGATTCTGTACGCAAGTATCAAGGCAGCATATTTGGCGCAGCTATGCCCTCTCCTCTCCTTCACAGCTGGCAGCCTTTTGGGAACCAGTGGTGCTGACAGTGCTGCACATGC
This sequence comes from Pelophylax lessonae, assembly GCF_965119305.1. Lineage (NCBI taxonomy): Eukaryota > Metazoa > Chordata > Amphibia > Anura > Ranidae > Pelophylax > Pelophylax lessonae. The sequence continues at coordinate 243,643,637 of NC_138773.1, read as the reverse complement.
TAATGCATGTACATGTGCACATGGTCACACATTTACTGTGGTTTCTGTGCCCAAGCTTATGTGCATTATCCTGACAGCTGATTTGATTTTCCTGACAGTACAGCAGTAACTTTTTTTCTTCAGAAGTTCTTTCTCATTAAGGCTACGTGATTTGCAATAGCACCCCAAACGCTGTGCAATGTTGCCGCGATTTCCGCCTTCCGAATCACGGTAACATCGCGTGAAAAAAATTGCGGGACGCATGACGCACAAAAAAAGGTACAAGAGCTTCTTTGGGGCGTAATGCGTCCCGCGATTTTTTTTGCGCAATGTTACCGCGATTCGGCAGGCGGAAATTGCGGCAACATCGCACAGCGTTTGGGGTGCTATTTCAAATCACGGGCAACGCACAGGTGTCCCGCAATTTGCAAGATTTCCGGATCGCGGGCAGAATCGCGGTGATTCTGCCCGCGATCGCTACGCTGACATGTGAACGTAGTCTAAAACTAAACAGGCGGTTCCTGGGTTACAAACATCCGACTTACAAATGACTCCTACAAACAGAGGGGAGACAACAGGAAGCGAGGAGAAACCTACCCCTAGGAAGGGAAATTCACTCCTATAAACGTTCTCATGGGGAAAAGGTGTCTCCACTGAGGCTTTATCACCAATCCTTGTTACCACAACAACTTAAAATTTTCAAAATCCATTTGTCATATAGACAGAAAGTGAGGTAAAATCTTCTCAACAGGGGTAGAGACAGCAAAACAAATTGTACAGGGGTGGTAACCCTTCCCTATGCTATCCAAAAAACTTAACCACTTAAGCCCCGGAGGATTTGGCTGCTAAAAGACCAGGGGTTTTTTTGCGATTTTTTACTGCGTGACTTTAACGGACAATTGCGCGGTCATGCGACGCTGGACCTAAACGAATTTGACGTCCTTTTTTTCCCACAAACAGAGCTTTCTTTTGGTGGTATTTGATCACCTGTGCGATTTTTTGATCATGCGCTATAAACAAAAAAGTGCGTCAATTTTGCAAAAATAACAATATTATTTTTATATGAAATTCCCCAAAAAAAAAAATGTAAAAATCAAAATTTTTTAACATTTTCGGCCAATTTGTTTTATGCTACATATGTTTGGTAAAAAAAATCACAAAAAGCGTATTTTGATTGGTTTGCGCAAAAGTTATCGCGTTTACTAACAAAGGGAAAGATTTTTGTCATTTTTGGTGGGTTTTTTTTTAACGCGTAATGGCGGCGATCTGCGATTTTTTTTGCGGTACTGCGACATTGTGGCGGACAGATCGGACCCTTGACTGACATTTTTGACACTTTTGGGGTTACCAGTGACATTACTGCAATAATCAGTGCTATACATATGCACTGTTACTGCAAAAATGACACTGGCAGGGAAGGGGTTAACTGTATTGGAGAGGGAGGGGTTAAGTGTGTCCTAGGGGCGTGTTTCTAACTGTAAAGGGACATGGCTATTGGTGTAAAAACATACATACATAGTAGAACCATCTGATCTTCATTTTTACACCAGGGAGAATGACGGGCGGCTTGTTTACATAAGCCGTCCGCCTTTCTCCCTTCACCGGAGCGATCGTGAGTGACCGGCGGACGATCGGGTCCGCCGGTCACACGCACTGACTTGTCAGTAAACGAGCCGGGGCGGGCGCGCGCCTCGGCGGGCGCGCGCCCGCCCGCAATTGGCTCACAAGTCAGTGACAGGCTAGTGACGTACCGATACGTCACTCTGCCTGGCCGGGGCTGACCGCCGCAGTATATAGTCGTGCGGCGGTCGGCAACCGGTTAAAGTTATTCTTTTGGCTGGGGCTACACTTAAAAAATGTACCTGTTCCAACTTACATACAAATTCAACTTTAGAACAAACCTACAGTCCCTATCTTGTTTGTAACCCGGGGACCACCTGTCTGTGTAATCTGAATATTAAAGTAGAACTAGAGGCTAAACTTCTTTTTCATTTTGGATAGAGGTTTATTTTTGGCATTTTTTTTCTAATTGGAGAGATTTTCATTTACTTCCTGTCCCATAGCCGAAACAGGAAGTGGGAAGAATTCCCTGCAAATGAGGGAAATCTCTTGGGGACCCCCAGGTCACTGGAACTAGTGTCCCAATTGGAAGATTTCCCATCTATTACTTTTCTGGGGACAACCCAAAATCTGGGATTTTCTTTTATTTTTACTTTTCTCATTAATACTTTTATTCAGTTTCAAAGAAAATGTTTTAAAAACAAAACAGAGTGGTGAAGGGAAAGAACCCCTGTCAGCTTTTTTTTGCTGTCTGTGTCCCCGTTTAGGAGGATGATTCTCTGAAGTTGTCCTAATCGCTAATGTCACTGTGAATTAAAGCAAGGGTAAATCCACAATTTTGTTTGCCAACAGAACTGGAATTGGGTGGAAACCCTTTAATTTGTTCCCATGACAGCTGTCTAAGTGTGGATATCCTTCACATTGGAAAGATATTTTCTCACTTTCTGTTGGGTCTACAGGACAGGAAGTGAGGGGGAAATCTCCAGAATGAAACACAGATGGCAAAACAAACTGAAAGCTGTTTTAACCCTCCCCTACTTTTCCAAAATGACAACAAAAAAAAAGTTTGGCCTTAAGATATAATTTATGCCATGTACTCAAACATTTTTTTTCAGGGAAACAGTAAAAACAGCTAGGCAAAACATGTGAAAAGTTGCCTAGAGCTGCAATGCTGGCTAGAAATTGAGAATATTAAATATTAATATTCAATATTTCATATTTATCTGGTTGTATTTTTTTTTACTTTATTTTTCAGTTTTCAACCTAATAAACAAATAAAGAAAAGAGATATAAAACCACTGCACATGCTTTTTGAAATGTCCTTGGTAATTGCTGCCTCTTCTAAAACAAACATCTCAACCACTTTCCACTAGGATAGTGGACTCCAAACTGCGGCCCGTGGGCCAGATACGGCCCTTTGCATGCCATTGCCTTTATCCAGCCCTTGAGAATTCCTCCCACAAATATGAAGAGCTTATTCCTCCCACTGGTATAATTATTGAAACTTTTTTTTGTTTTACTCTCAATAATGATAGGGCACCATTCCTTCCACTTACACCAATGATGGGGCATTATTCCTCCCACTGACACTGATAGGGGATTATTCCTGTCAGTAATACCCAATATGGGGCACAATTCCTCTTCCTACTTACCACAGGCATTATGTAATTTTTCTACTCTCACGGACCACAGTCTGGCCCCCCTAAAGTAAATTGGCCTTTTGTTGAAAATGTTTAGAGACCCCTGCACTAGGAGAACATGCATTAATATAGGGGTCACCACCTATAAAAGAGCAATTTAAATTAATTTTCATGAATTTATAAAATTCTTTCTAATTAGAACATTAACATGTGTTTAATTCAGCCATTCTTTTCTTAGAATGGATATGGATTAGAACCCTCGTTAGGTTTTTTTTTAGCTATCCCGTGGCTCTATTAAATAGATTTACTCTTTCGAAAGATCGCCCATGTACCTAGCCGCGGGTACTTAATGAAGAAAGTAGTTGAGATTTTTGAGGCAGAGAAATGGATAACTACATGTAGGGGAAACAAGGGCTGCTTTGACTCCATTTGGGCACCCTCAAAACGATATGCTACCGGGTCACATACAATTTCCTCTAGTTTAGATATTGCTCTCCTAGCACTAGCTGACCCCTCATTTTTGCAACTTGTCCAAGCGAACCAGCGAGCCTGAACATCTGGTCTTCTTATCCTAGACTCAGACACAATGGGAAAATCATGTGCTACTTATTGTATTAGCATCCTATTTTCTTCTTACTCCTCCTTGCAAAGAGGGGCTTGTTTTTTTTTGTTTTTGTTTTTTTTTGGGGGGGGGGGGGGTTATTTTTTCCTATTTTTTCCGTGCCCCTACAAGGGGAGGGACTCTTTCTTTTCTTTGTATCTAAGTTTGTTAGTGTATTTCGGTTTTTGATTAATGAGCAGCAGTTCCTCGGCTGTGACTTCAACGGATGGACGAAAAACGGACTAAAGGTACTTATGTGTGAAAGGGGCCTTAGAGTTGTTTCCTTGTAGCTAGGGAACCTATGGATACCAATAAACATTATTATGTCTGTCTCTCTAGAGTTGTTTTTCTTCATTTGTACACTTGAAGTTACTGCGATGAATGCAGCAATTGTTCACATACTAGTTGCATTGCTTCTTATGTGCCTTTTCTCTTTTGTTTTTGGAAAACTAAAATAAAGCTTATATATTAAAAAATAAAACTAGATTTACTCTCACTCATTTCAACATACAGAAAGCGAAAGTAAAACTCTCCAACAGCAATATACTATAGACATAAGACTGCTTCATTTTAATAGCGTAGGGAAAGGCCTAAACCCCTGAAAGATTTTTATTTCTGTGTCCTTGTTACAGATTTTCCTTACTTCCTGTCTGGTGAAACCATTTTCAGCAAGGCAGAAAGTGAGAGGAAATTACCCTAATCCTTCTGTACTCGGTCTAAACTAGAAAAAAGTTTTTGGCTTGACACACACTTTAAAAAGTGAAACCTATTTGCTTTTCTGCATATAGAGTATACAGCGAGCAAACACTTTTGACCTACTTTACCACTTCAGCTCCGGAAAGTTTACCCCTCTTCATGACCAGGCCATTTTTTGCGATACGGCACTGCCATACTTTAATTGACAGTTGCGTGGTCGTGCGACGCTGTACCCAAATATAATGTATGTAATTTTTTTTTCTCACAAATAGGGCTTTCTTTTTGTGGTATTTGATCACCTCTGTGGTTTTGATTTTTTCCGCTTTATAAAAAAGATCGATAATTTTGGAAAAAAAAAACAATGTTTTTTACTTTCTACTATAAAACATACCCAATGAAAAAATGGAAAAAAATTAAATTTCTTCATCAGTTTAGGCCAATATGTGTTCTGCTACATATTTTTGTTTAAAAAGTCCCAATACATGAATATTGATTGGTTTGCCCAAAAGTTTTAGCGTCTACAAACTATAGTATATTTTTATTTATTATTTTGAATTTTTTGTTACTAGTCATGGCGGGGATCAGCGACTTATAGCTGGACTGCGATATTGCAGCGGACAAATTGGACACCCAATTGACACTTTTTACACTTTTTGGGGATCTTTGACACCACTACAGTGATCAGTGCTAAAAAATATGCACTTTCACTGTACTAATGACACTGGCAGGGAAGGGGTTAACATCAGGGGCGATCAAAGGGTTAAATGTGTTCCCTGAGAGTGCTTACTAACTGTGGGGGATATGCTTTGCCTTGGGGAATGTAAAGATCCGTGTTCCTGCTTAGCAGAAACACAGGATCAGTACCTTCCCCTCTCACAGAACAGTGGTCTATCTTGTTTACATAGGCAGACCGCCGTTCTGCCTTTCTCCCGAACGGTCGGCAGGTCCCAGTGGACATCACATCCACTTCCACTGGACCCGCTGATTGGCTCCCACTGTGTCCAATCACAGAGGGAACGGGTTGCCAGCAGCAGGTGCGCGCACCCCAAACTCGGAAGTAAGTGTCAGATCACATACTAGGTACGTGACTTGACACAGAGCAGCCGCCCTGCCGCAGTATATGTGCGTAGGGCAGTCGTTCAGCGGGTAAAGAAGAATGTTATTAAAATAGTCAGGGACTACTTAGCAAACAGCAACTGTTGAGACAATGAACACTTTGGTCAGGAATATGCAATTATAATATTATGTAGACATCTGGAGTATATAATGTGCAGGCTGCAGTGATCAGGACTATTTTTTGTACGGGCCAGTGTACAGGCTTCTGTGCTCAGGAGTATGCAACAAATAGCACAATTTCTATATGGATATACGCTTACCGGCCACTTTATTAAGTACAACTATTCAATTGCTTGTCAATTTTGGCATCTAGACGTGGTGAAGATGACTTGCTGAAGTTCAAACCAAGCATCAGAATGGGGAAGAAAGGGGATATAAGTGACTTTGAACATGGCATGGTTGCTGGGGCCAGACGGGCTGGTCTTAGTATTTAAAAAACTGCTGATCTACTGGGATTTTCACACACAACCATCTCTGGGGTTTACAGTTATGTGGAGGAAAATGCCTTGTTGATGTCAGAGGTCAGAGTAGAATGGGCAGACAAGATGACAGAAAGGCAACAGTGACTCAAACAACCAATACACAGTCACCGGATCTCAATTTAATAGAGCATCTTTGGGATGTGGGAGATTCGCATCATGAATGTGCAGCCAACAAATCTGCACCAACTGTGTGATGCTATCATGTCAGTATGGACCAAAATCACTGAAGAAAGTTTCCAACACCTTGTTGAATCTATACCACAAGGTATTAAGGCAGTTCTGAAGGCAAAAGGAGGTCCATTCCAGTACTAGCAAGGTGTATCTAATAAAGTGTCTGGTGAGTGTACATGTATGCCAGCTTATTGGTAACAGAGAAGAGGCACAGACACCCTGGATACAGGACACCTCTGCTTGAACACTGGTGGCCAGAATTCCTTTTTGGGTTGACGTACTGTTCTTCCTCTTGTCCCTCTCCTCTGTGCATCTCTTTCAATGTGTGTGTGGATCCCTGGTCCCCTATGGCAGGGGACCCCAACCTCCGGGCCGTGGACCGTTGTTGGTCCATTCCCTGTTTGAAGCTGGGTCACAGTGGAGGGGCAGAGAGACTTCATCACCTACCACATCACTGCTCTTGGGTCTGCCTCCATACATGCTTCATTGCGAAAGGAGCGGATCCTGGTCCTGCACTGCGCATGCGCCGGTTTCCTTGCTTGATTGCCAGATTTCTAGGGAGGTTTCACAAGGCTTTAGTGGGTCCTTTCACTGCACAAAACCCTCACAAAGTGACACTCTGCATCTGATGGCTATGACAGGCTAGTGACACTCTGCATCTGGTGGCTGTGGCAGGCTAGTGACACACTGCATCTGGTGGCTGTGGTGGAAGGCTAGTGACGCGAGGCATCTGGTGACTGTGACAGGCTAGTGACACTCTGCATCTGATGGCTGTGGCAGGCTAGTGACACTCTGCATCTGGTGGCTGTGGCAGGCTAATGACCCTCTGCATCTGGTGGCTGTGGTGGCTGGCTAGTGAAACACAGCATCTGGTGGCTGTGGCAGCCTTGTGACACTCTGCATCTGGTGCCATGGTGTCGGGGATGATTTAGGCACTAACACTGCACCCCTCCTCCCCCTGGTCCCTGGTCCTTGGAAAAATCCTCTTCCAAGAAGCCTGTCCCTGGTGCCAAAAAGGTTGGGGGCCACTGCTCTATGGCTCCCAAGCCAGACCAGCCCTGATTTCCCTCTGGAGACCATTATATGTTTTTAACATTGGCTGATAACTTTCCTATCCGGAAGATGTTTGTGAAGGGTGCTTTATGGCCAATCCAGTGGAAGTAATGTTGTGCATAACACATCTTGTACTATAGGATTTAAGGAGATCATATGTATTCATATAGATACTTTCTACAATAAAATATTGCACAATGAGAAATGGTGATTTTCAAAGTGCAACAATCTAAGGCAATCAGTTAGATTTTGGATGGTTGCTTTGCTCTACTTTTTACATAAAAAGGTGTGACAGCATTGTGGGTAGTTTACATTTCACTGGATTGGATAAAATAATGCAAGCACAGCCAGGCTAATCTATACAGACCTGTCTAGTAATATCAGTTCTGCCCTGCTGGCAAGGACACCAATTCTGATCCTTCTATTCCAAAAGTTTGAGGGTGTATTAAAATGAAACATGATTTTGTGAGTATAATGTAATTTTGTGTGGGTGTGGTTAAAAGTGGCATTGGTCAATAGGGTGTCCTGAATTTCATTGACAAAATCTGACATCTATATTCAACATTGTATGATACATACCAATAAGACAAAGACTGGAGAATCTTTTGTGTCTAGTGTCTGTCTGAATGTAGGTTAATGTAGTTCAGGTGCTATATGTGAAATGAAGGAAAGGTGCCAATGTTCCCCCCAGGGGCAAGAAACTATTTACAGCTGAAACTTCAGGACCTTTGTTCCTATGATGTCACTGTGTGCCCCTTTGTTAGATCACCCATTGTTTCACTACTTTATAAATCAAATTGTATCCTTTACCCTTCATTACAAAACACTCTCAGATGTCCCTCCCTGTTTCTGCAGAGGATTCAATGCTGAACAGTAAAAGAGTGTTTGACGAGTTGCTAGGGCAAAATAACATTCTGCTCAACCAGTAAAAATTGATTTTGTTTCCATGATGCAATCAACACATTTATTTTATTTATTACAGTTTAAAAATAGAATTATAAACCTTACTTATATCAAGATTATTTGTAAAATCAAATATTTAGAAAATATTACAGAAGAGCATACAATTTGATAGAATTTGAGCTGCGAGATCTAATTATTCTTAATAAGAGACACTAATTATGCCCTCTGGTTTCACTTGAGGCAAGCAGACCTTTTCCAAGTGTGTGATGAACAATGGTCACACGGAATTGATTATTTTAGGAGCAACCCCATATTGTGCTTGTGTAATAGGCCTCCAGTGTATCCCTCTGTCCTCCAAAGTTCCTGATTGATTTATTGCATTTCAATTTATCATTTCACATTCGTTACTTCACCTCCAATGTTTGTTAATTTCATTTTTCTTTATAGGGAAAAGCATCTTTAAGGTTAAAAATCGAATTTTAATATAATACACATTCAACAGGTTGCTAAAAAGAAGGATGTAATGCCAAGTTAATCTTCTTCTCATTAGTCCTATTGTATTTATTATAATTCATGTTTATTCATTTGCCTATTTTCTTTGCCTCTACTTTCTGATGAAGAATATTTGAAGTGTTGCATTTTAGAGCAATTTCCATTTTTTTATCAGTATTAATATTAAATGAGAATGAGAATCAGAAGTCTAGTACAATTGATAGTTTGTATTGAGTATTGACATAATTGTACATTTCAAAATGGGCATTATCATGAGAGTACAATTGTCAATGGGTTTTGATGTGATGTGATAGTACATTGGTAATAATTAGGTTCAGGTTTGGAGTTTGGGGTTGGGTTTTGGAGTAGGTTTAAAGAGTGACTCCACTTTTGTTGAGAAAAAAACATTCCCCTCTGGGTGATCTATGTACATTACAAGGATTTTCACAAACTTTGTTGCAGATCCCTACCTTTTGATATTCTGAAGAAATCCCTGTGTGTTTGTCTGCCCATGTGGTAAGTGAATCTAATGGGAGTGGTTTTATAATTAACAACCAGCTGCTGCACCTGCAGGGCTCTAATGAGGAAAATTGCAGGGTCTGCATCTCTTTAGATGTTATTTCCCATTGGGAGTATATCACCAAAAAATGACATTTTTGTTGCAGGGGATCCCGGATATCTGACATTTGATATCTTAGGGTAAACTTCTGGGAAAATCAGTGAGCCAATCAGAATGTGGGGGTTTCTGGGGAGTATTCTGTACACAGTCTATGTACAGAACACCTCCAGGTAGCCATATACAGAAAATACAGAGCTGCAGATTGAAAAGTAAAGGTAATTTTTTGAAGAAAGGAAAGACACTGCTCCAGGTGTATAGTGTGTGGTGATTGCCAGGAGAGATAGGATATCCAGTAGAGTGCTGGCCCCGGCCCGCCTCCGTGGGAACACTTGTAGGAAAAGAATTAACCGCACATCCAGGGATTCCAATAGGTTTCAAATACCTTTATTTCCAAAAGTTGCAAATGATGACACCAAAGACACCAGCATGAAGTCTCGTAGACGCGTTTCACACATACATCTTGTGCTTAATCATTAAGGACATGATTAAGCACAAGATGTATGTGTGAAACGCGTCTACGAGACTTCATGCTGGTGTCTTTGGTGTCATCATTTGCAACTTTTGGAAATAAAGGTATTTGAAACCTATTGGAATCCCTGGATGTGCGGCTAATTCTTTTCCTACAAGGTAATTTTTTAAAACATTCAATTACAATATGACTTGAGTCCCAATTGTACATGTTATATACATTTTTTTGCTATTTTTTTTCCCGTGAAAGTGGAGTTAGGTCAATGTTTAAGCTAGGGTTATAGCTTTGTGTGTGTTTTATATGCATCTATTTAGTGTGGTTATTTTTTATTTATTTTATGTCAGGTACTTATATAGCGCTGTCAATTTACACAGAGCTTTACATATACATTGCACATTCACATCAGTCCCTGCCCTCAAGGAGCTTACAATCTAAGGTCCCTAACTCACATACATACACAGTAGGGCCATTTTTTTATACAGGATCCAATTAACCTACCAGCATGACTTTGGAGTGTGGGAGGAAACCGGAGTGCCCGGAGGAAACCCACGCAGGCACAGGGAGAACATGAAAACTGCAGGCAAGTAGTGTCGTTGTTAGGATTCGAACCAGCGACCCTCTTGCTGCTAGGTGAATGTGCTAACCACTGTGCCGCCCGACCAATATGTGACGGTGGCGGGTATCAGATCCCTGCCCATTTCACTAACTCGTGACCAAGGACCAGCCAATCTCACACCCTGCCGTCACTTGCGTAACAATGCCACTCTCAGCTGCACCCTGCATAAAGATTTTCCAGCTTGTTGGACTACAATTTAAATGCCAGCAGGCTGAGAGCGATTGTCACTGGGCTAATAAAGCAATTAACCCTTTCACTGCCACCACCCACACGGGGAAACTCTTAATTTTAGAAATATCAATTATGATTACCAATGTGTTATTGAAACTGTAATGTCACACAAAACTGCACCAATTTTATTTACCCAAAGTATAATTCTGTTTTGACTTCGCTCAATTTTTCACATAGGCAAAAAAAAAAAAAAAATTGCTATCCATGCCCAGGTACAGTATGTGCAGACACCTTTATACCTGCAGTAGTGGTTTTTGGTCTTCTAATAGTGTCTAAATAAACCTAGCACTCATAATAAAAAATACATAAATAAAAAAAAAAAAAGAAGTGTATATACACATCTATATAAAGAAATGTAATGAGCACCAGCTAAGCTTATTTTGGAAACTATAAGAATATAGCTTCTTTTCTGCCTTCATCACTTTATTTTCTTGTGTCCACTGGGATCTAATCAGAAAGAAATGCCCCAGGTTAAAAAAGCTGCTTAATTGGACCCCATGAGAAGATGAAAGAAAAGAGAAGCAGAAGAGAAAGGGCTTTTTGTTTTATATGTAATTGATCAGACTGAAATAAAAGATCTCAAAAATGCAATGCAGATACTTCCTTAGATAAATACTGCAGGGCTTTTTTTTTTTTTATTATTGGACAACACATTGAAAAATACACACATAGTTTTCCTCTCAACACTCTTGTGTTTGTATGTGAATGCACATTGTATAGATAGAAAGTTTGTATTGATCCGCATAGTGCTATTATCTAGTGTCTTTATGCATTGATGGTTGTGCATATATTGTATACATAAGTAATAAATGTTATATTGTGTAGGAGGAGAACATGAGAGTAGTCCATGTAGTAATAAAATTATAAAGGCTCTAGGGTAATTTATTTTACATGTTTAAAAGGAATGCATACGGTTATCTCCTCGATATCAAGTACAGGAACAAATGTTAGGATGATGCTTGCAACAAATTTTACAGCAAGTCATATTTGGCAGGCCGTACCGCTCAAGGTACTGCTCAGTTGTGGCAGGGTATTTAAATTGGAAATCTTCCTTTTTGAAAAATAACTGTGTATTCAGGTGTCAGTAGTATAATAGAATCCCTATTTAGAGGGGCGGTTGAGACTGACAATCATGTAAAAGAACCCTAAAAAAGAACACCTGGAGATGTAATAAATCATTTGGCCTGTCTACTTTTCTTAGGTCCTATCTAAGCCACCAGGAGTGGGGCCCTAAAAGGGAAACTCCACTTTTGTAGGGAAAAAAAAAAACATATAAAGAAAAAATAATATAGCATATACAATTGCGACACATTCATATTGTAATTCAATGTTATTAAAAATTACGGTACCTTTCCTGCTCAATCTGCATCCGCTGTATTTTTCTGAAAATGCAATGCAATATGGCTACCTGGAGTTGTTCTGTACACACAATGAGTACAGAATGGCCCCCACAAATGTCATTTCCTGCTTGTGTGATTGGCTCAGCAATTTTTCCAGATGTCTGCCTAAGATACAAGTCAGATTTCAGGCATCCCCTGCAACAAAAATTTAATTTTTGGTGAGAAACTCCCAAAAGGGATGCAGGCCCAGCAGTTTTCCTCATTAGTAGTGTTGAGCGAGCACGGACTGTATTATCCGTGTTCGTACCGAATAATTGGATTTTTGTTACCTGAACACGGACCCGAAAACTTTACTGTATGTTCGGGTTTAAAATCCGTGTTCGGTCATTTTATTTCCTGTTTTGTATGTAATGGCGCGCTTTTAATGGCGGGCTTTCAACAGCCAATCAACAAGCGTTTAACTGGTGTGCCTTAAGCCATCCCAGCCATGCCTACTAATGTATTAGTAGCTGTGATTGGCCATCTGAAGCATGTGACCATGTTTTTATAAGTTCGAGAGCCCCAGCGCGCTGCGTCATTCTGCTGTAGTTTAGGGACAGAGCACACATCATACGTGCTGGCTGCTGATTAGGGACAGACAGTGATTCTGTGAAAAATTGTGTCCGAAAAGAATGCAGGGTCAGGTCGGAGTGCAGGCAGGGAGAGTTATTAGAGCATTTTAGGGCGAGGCTGGAGATTAGGCAGGGTCAGTGTTCTACATCGATTTTGCTGTGTGGGGGGTTGTGCAGTGAATGATCTTATTGAGCATATTAGGGCGAGGCTGGAGATTAGGCAGGGTCAGTGTTCTACATCGATTTTGCTGTGTGGGGGGTTGTGCAGTGAACGATCTTATTGAGCATATTAGGGCGAGGCTGGAGATTAGGCAGGGTCAGTGTTCTACATCGATTTTGCTGTGTGGGGGGTTGTGCAGTGAACGATCTTATCGAGCATATTAGGGCGAGGCTGGAGATTAGGCAGGGTCAGTGTTCTACATCGATTTTGCTGTGTGTGGGGTGGTGCAGTGAACGATCTTATCGAGCATATTAGGGCCAGGCTGCAGAGATTAGGCAGGGACAGTATACATCGATTTTGCTGTGTGGGGGGTGGTGCAGTGAACACAATCTTTTTGCCCTCACTTGAGCCCACTGAGGAGGAGGAGGAGGAGGAGGAGGAGGAGGAGGAGGGAGAAAAAAATCTATTTTTATCAGTCTGTTGTGTGCAGCGTTCAGCTATATTTCACTACAGATTGCTGTTCTAATCTGATATAAAAAAATTAATTTAAAGGGGAATTTTTTTTTTAAGAGCACTTGCCATGCCCTTAACTACATTTTGCTGCCATTTGCAGCACTCTAGCCCTTTCCATTGGTGTTTTAGAGCCATTTTAGTGCCTGAAAACTGGGGTCCCCATTGACTTCGATGAGGTTCGGTGTCCGGGTAAAGTTCGGAAAAAGTCCGGGACACGGACCCGGACTTTTTTTTTCAAGTTCGGCCGAACCCGCCGAACACGGACATCCAGGTGTCCGCTCAACTCTACTCATTAGTGCTTTACAGCTGCACAGATGATTGATAATTATGAAACCCCTCCTGCTAGACCAACACAGCACAGAGGAACAAACAGTGATTTCTTCAGAATAACAAAAATTTGGAATCTGCAACAAAGGTTGTTATAATCCTTGCAAGTAATTAAAAGCATAGATTACCCAGAGGGGAATGTTTTTTATCAACGAAAGTGGAGTTACACTTTAAAGTCTCACTGAAATGCTCACTCTCAAATAGAGAGTATTTTTAATCCATAAAGGAATGCTAAGAAAGCATCCCAGACAGGTTGTCCTGGCAGTAACAACGTTCCAACAGCAGCAAAAAACAATTAGTCAACTAAAATCCCTACCTATTGGTCATGCCCCTCTGACAGGTTTCCATCTCTGCCAGCACCTGAATACAAGGTGTAAACCTGGGAGATTAATACTGCAGGCTTGGAATGGCATCAATCTATTATGGTATTTGTTAGCAAAATAAGGTAAATAAATTTAGTGGTAGCCAAGGGCCATTTCCTCACTGATGCTGTGTATGTGTCTACAGGTTGGCTGTGTCCTCAGGTTGGCAGTTTGATCCTCAGAAGACAGGTGAGAGGTCACACTGCACTCTAGGGCTTCCTTCTCAAGCCTGCACCTGTATTATGTCAGCTTGGGTCCTCTGGCCCATCACAGAAGCACTCTCTGCAACTTGTTTCCCTTGCTGGGCTCTCTGCAGCTTTCTCTCTGTGTTTTGCATAGTCCATGGCTCCAAGTCCCAGCAGCTCAGCCCACAGCCCAGTCACTCCAGGCTCTGCCCGCACTGTCTACTGCAGACTGTGTCTCTCTGCCACTGGGCTCCCAAACTGCACAGTCTCTTCTATCTCTCCTCTCTCCAAGCTTTGTATGGGTCTGGTGGGCAGGGCTGAGATCCAGACACAGCTTTGGCCAATTAAATTCTTTCCCTCTCTCAGCACTTTGTCTCACTACTGGCCTGTCCAATCCAATGGTGGGAGGACAGAGGGGTAAGCTGAAGGATAGCCAAGAATGGTCAGGCCATGCAGGTTTGGCCAGCCACAGCTACTCATATAATATAAGTTCTCAGCCAAAAGATGAACTTTTAGGCTCATTTACCAGTTTCCCTTGTTGTATATATGCTGTTTAAAGAGCTCAATAGCCCAATTTACAATTTACACACACCAGAAAATGAACAGTCTCTCTCCCTCATTCCATAGAGTTTCATCCAGATTTCAATCAGGGACAAAAAGTCTGAAAGGGGACATCTTCTGCTGTACACTCATTGTAAAAACCAACAGGGTAATTTATAAAATGTTTTAGAACAATAAATGTAACATTTTCGCTGCCACATAAGTATTAGGGCAGAACAGAACCCATTGCAGCTGGCCAGTTCATTAAGCCTTACCTTGGCTGCAATCCCTTCCGCTATAAGCTTTTGGTCACTTTAGCTAGACTCTGCTTCTTAAAGCATTTGTTACCTCAACACTTTATATTCCTTATATTTGCCTGCTGTATTATGTACTTATATGAGAAAAAATCCTGTTCTCTTTTGCTTCCTATTGCTTCCTTCGTGTGAAATCCCTGGTGTTTCTGCCAGTCCCTCTACATTCCTGTGAAAAACTGACCACACTAAGCAGGAGAGCACACCGGGGTCGTTCTCTAGTTTTTCTGGGAGCTCAGTGTGCTCTCCTCCAATCATTAGACTTTTCCTGACACACCCCTGCACAGTTATTCACTAGGAAACTCATTTTGCTGGTGCTTCTCCTTCCCCTAGGCCTTTAGCAGCTGAAAACAGAGGGAATGTAATGACTTATAAAAAAGGGGAAAATTGTATTTATAATGTTTTTTTATATCTATACAAAAATGTTTTGCATTTAATTTCTATTTTAAACTGAATAGGTTGTTTTACAAGATGATCGTTTACAATCACTTTAATGAATATCTGTGATCAGCAGCTGTGTCCTCTGTCTCATCGCTATCTCAAAAGTTAAAAATTAGGGGTCTGCTCAGACCTCTGATAATTTCCCAAAGCCCCCACTGGTAAAAGAGTAATAATAAAAATAAATAAATAAATAAAAAATATCCCCCCTACACACACACACACACATACAAATATCACACATAACATAAAAATGCACATTTTGTATGTTCTAATACACCTTTTGTGTGTTGCTATAGTGTGGTGCGCCAACACAATAAGGACTTATTCACATTTTTAAATTACATTTATTCAACTCTCTGTGTAGTATTGCACTGTGAGACATTGCATTGCAATAAATTGTGTGCTTCAATCATTTTATCATAACACACAATATTGCAACACACATACAGCACAGTTTATTGGGCATAACTACAACATATGAAGCCAACCTCCAGATTTTTCACATACCATTCTTACTTTGCTTTGCATACTCTTGATTTTAACAATTTTGCAAAAAGAGACATTTTAAAATGTACAAATTTTGCAAATTATTAACTTAATACAGTTTTATCTTTTAGATTACGTAGGAATTCAGTAAATTACCTTCTATTTCTGTGCAATAATAATTATTTTAGTGAGTTTTTATAAAAAGTAATCTTGTGAAAAAACATCTGCGCAATTATCACAGGATGTGCAAAATCAGCAGCACCCTCTTTTTATTCCCTGGGTCCTGTACTTTCGGAAAATGCATTGTTTGGTATTTTTCAAACTGTCAACTTTGTAGGTAAAAATAGAGAAACCTAATTTAAAAAATGAAAATAGCAAATAAAATGATCTGGCCACACAAGGTTAAAAGTGGAGAGCATGGCCTGGCAGCAAAAGGGTTTAACAATTGGTTTAAACCTTCAGCTTCTATACACAGTATCTGTCCACACAGATCATTTTAGCAATTTTGTTGGTCTTTTTTGCTGTAGATAAGCTTGACATTTTTCTTTATATGTTTCATTATATGTTCTGTTTGAATTGCTCTTGTTTGTAACTGATTCATTTTAAGTAAACAATTAAAAAAAAATAGCAAGCAAAATAGCAAGCATTAAGCTGGTCACAGCAATTGTTTTTAACAATTTCAGCCATTTGAACAATTGAAAAAAATTATCAAATAGATCCAGAAAACCTACAACAAACAATGTATGTATTTATTTATATTTTATTATGATGGCAGGGTTAGGGGTACTTTTCCTTGATCGGCTCAAATGTTTCTGCAGTCAAAGTGGGACTAGGTCCTAAAAAACTGCCAATGACAAGCTTTACCCACTTGTCGACTGCAATATGTATATATACGTTGCGGTTTGCAAGTGGTTTACCGGGTTAATGGCTGAAGCTATCAGGCATAACCCAGTATTTTCTTTTCAAACAGGGGTTGGCTTTCTCATGAAAGCAGTCCGAGCAACTCATTAGCCACTGGATCGCTTCTAGAAGTGGCCAGAGGGAGCATCCCCCTCCCGCTGCTTGCCAGTGTTTCTCGGGCTTACTGTTTTCAGCAGAGCCAGAAAAACGATCTGAAGATTGTCTCTGATTGACTCTATGGCCTTGGAGGACCAGAGCAACATCATGACGTCACTTCCGGTCTAAGGCATATGTACAGTAAACACATTTTTTTTTTAAAAAAGCAAAAGATCAAAAAAAGTTTTGTTGATCTTTTGCTTTTAAAAGTAAAGAAGAGATTTGGGGTCTTTATGACCCCAGATCTCTCCATAAAGAGGACCTGTCATCTTTATTTCTATTACAAGGGATGTTTACATTCCTTGTAATTGGAATAAAAATGTTTAAAAAATGAAAGGAACTGCTCGCGTGCATGAGTCACGCACGCATGTGTAAATGGTGTTCGCACCACACATGTGAGCTATCAGCGTGAACGTTAGAGTCACAACAAAAATTCTAGCACTAGGCCTCCTCAGTAACTCTAAACAGGTAACATGTGTTGCTTATGGAGATTTTTAAGTACCGTAGTTTGTCGCCATTCTACATGCATGCGCAATTTTAAAGCATGACATGTTAGGTATCTAATTACTCAGCGTAACATTATCTTTCATATATTACAAAAACATTAGGGAATATATTGTGTTTTTTTTTTAATTCATTAGAGCGTATTTCCAAAAAATTTGCGTTTGAAAAAGCACTGCGCAAATACCGTGTCACACATAAAATTGCAACAGTCGTCATTTTTTCCCCAGGGTCTCTGATAAAAAATGTTTTATGTATGTGTATATATATATATATATATATATATATATATATATATATATATATATGTAGTATGTGGGGGTTTATGAAGTTTTTTTCTATCAAAAAATACTGATTTAAATTTGTAAACAAAAAGTGCCAGAAAAGGCTTGAACTTCAAGTGGTAGACTATTTCTTTGTTCTTGGAGATATATTTTAAAACATTTTCCAAATACCAGTCTTCAGTTACTGGAAAGTAACCTAGACTGATAAGGGATGTTCCAAAGATCTGACACATATGTCCAGGGTGATAAAAAATCTATTTTGGTATGTGCTGAGTACTGTACATAAAAGATTTTCCTGTGAAGCAATTTTTTCCAGCTTATTACCATACCCGCTGACCATTAACCTACCTTATAGAGTGATATGGAAGCTTCAGGGGGAGTGGGGTATAATGGTCCCCCACCAAGGGCCTTCTAGTACGTGACTAAGGAAGATTGTTTTATATAGACGTAGACATACGCTGAATGGGTTATATTAAAACTGAGAATAAACAATGAACAATAATAGCATAAAATTTAGTGTTGCCATTATTTGCAGCGTTAACAAGATAGCAAATAAACTTCAAACCACTCATCTATTTCTGTATAATAGAATAAAGCATTTTTATGTACGAAAAAAAACAAAATAGGAAAATGCAATGTAAAAACTAGGTTAAGCAACAAAGACATTCTGTTTCCAAGAGTTCTACAAATGTGCTATGTATTTTAACATTTCTAAGTATGAAATATTAAGTAGAAAACCATTTTGTGCCGGCTCTTTTGGGCATTTCACATTAGTTTTGCTATGAATCATATATGAGCAATAAAATTTGGTGTTTTGATACATTAATTCATGCTACTATGCTTTAATGCCCATTACGCTGTGTTCCGTTAGCCCTTTGGAATTAAAACAAGGAAGTTATTGGACAGGAAAAACATTGAGCATGGTTTCTTGTAACATAGGGGTTGTATAGTGAAGTAAATTGCAAATTGGAATAACACAACTAAACGTTGAGTGTTTAGTGCATACAGTATTTGCAAGCAGAATTAGTAATGGAAAGCAATGCAGGTACCAGAACCACACAATAGCAGCTAATCACTCTAAATATATTTTGCAGAACGTGATGATTGCTGCAAACTGGAAGACTCAAATGATCCAAATCAATTTATTTATGGCTCTTAAAATATTAGGTTTCCAGTTAAAGCAAAGCTACC
Source organism: Pelophylax lessonae (assembly GCF_965119305.1). Lineage (NCBI taxonomy): Eukaryota > Metazoa > Chordata > Amphibia > Anura > Ranidae > Pelophylax > Pelophylax lessonae. The sequence goes on along the minus strand of NC_138773.1, from coordinate 243,624,701 downwards.
CTGCTTAAGAATGTACTTAATGTAACATTGCTGCTGAAATGTAGACTTATTATGCTTATTTGTTTAACTGTTTTATTCTTCAGACTGAATACTACACTATATTACCAAAAGTATTGGGACACCTGCCTTTACACGCACATGAACTTTAATGGCATCCCAGTCTTAGTCCTTAGGGTTCCATATTGATATGGCCCACCCTTTGCAGCTATAACAGATTCAACTCTTCCTGGGAAGGCTGTCCACAAGGTTTAGAAGTGTGTCTATGGGAACATTTGACCATTCTTCCAGAAGTGCATGGGCCAAAGGGTGGGCCAGCTCAATATTGAACCCTATGGACTAAGACTGGGATGCCATTAACGTTTATGTGCGTGTTAAGGCAGGCGTCCAAATACTTTTGGTAATATAGTGTATGTTAATATTTAGGTCACCTTCACAGGCAGCACCCACATAAGTGACTTCACTTCAAGTTAAAATTAAGACTTTACCCCCCTCTGCTGCAAAATCTACCATCTGACATTTAACTGTCAAATGCCAATCCTTAGTGGACAAAATGCTTAAAGTGGACCTTAACCCATGAAAATAAATTATTCTTTCCTGTTTCATCTCCCCTTCCTCTTACACATCATTTTTGGAAACATTTCATACCTTTTTTAGTGCTGCAACCCCACACTGTCTGCTTTCTCCCTTAGGCAAGAATGACATAGGGACCCCTGCCATGGATATCCGCATCACACATCCTAGAAGACAATTCTTTACTGAGAGGCACGTGCTTGCTGTGAGATCTGGATGTGCAGGCATGGTGCTGATTTCAGTCAGATATTTGGGAACTTGCAGAGACCCACAGCATGTCTGTTCCCTCCCAGGGGATTCAAGCATGTGCACACATACAACCCAGGTCTCTACAAGGCTCCAGACACCTGAAACCAGCGCCATGTGCCTGCATGCACAATAATCCCCATGTGCAGGTATCTGCCAAGTTCCAAATAACTGGCAGAAACCTGCAGCACATCTGCATACATGCAAGAAATTTCAAGACGGTGACATGAAAGAGGAGGTGAATTTCGTGAGGATGAAGTCAAAGTTAAATGATAAAGTCAGCTCTGTGAACTATTATAATCATTATGATTATTAGGTGCAGTCAAGCCAAACTCTTGATGACCATGGATAGCACTGGGAAGGTTCAGGTTTACTCTGAAGTTAGAGAAAACATTTTTTTAAATTTCCCTTTATAAGTAGCTTAGATTCAATTTCAATTCAGGGGGGTCTTCCTCTTCTTTTCCTGTCAGCAGTAGTAGATGATCCGGAAGGTTGCAGAGAGTGATGTTCATGTAGTGCCAATCTCTACACTATTCTCCTGTGAGCTAGGCTTACATGACACCCAGAGCATGTGTCTATGACAGCCTGGGCCCAAGGGGAGAATGCTGAAAAATGCTGGTTGTCATGCAAACCAGAAAAGGGCCAGCCGCAAGACTCATTGTCCTGAATTTCTGTGGGTGAGACAGCTTGGAAGAGAAGGTAAAAAAATATGTGTGGCCATACATGGGTACAAATTCAGCTAGTTCATAAAAGAACAGCAGAATTTCAATCCATGTATGGGCGGGGTGATTGTACAAAAGTCGATCTACTGATCAACTTCAGTTCAACCTCCCTACCAGTTTTATGTTACTCAATCAGCATCATCGACAATAGCCTGCAGTGCTTATCTGTGTATTCTGGCGGCGATGAAGTCTCCCTTCTGTCAGAATACAGAGGCTTGGTGGGAGGATTCCCCCATCCATATTTAATAATTTGTTTTCCTTCAACCCGTTGGTAGAATAGAAAATAAAAATGACTCATGTAAGGGATGCCTTAAGCAGAGAAACCTGTCATTTTTTTTTTGTTTTTTTGTTTAATGTATTGAGCAGTTAAAATTTTAATCAAAAAGGAAGGTTAAAAATGTGCCTCAAGTCAAATTGAATATTGCAAAAATATGTTGACATTTTGAGATCTAGTTGCACAAAATGTATCCCCCTTGAGCCGTTTGTTAAAGTGGAACTCCAGACAAACAGTTCAAAACTTATATACCTATTTGGTTACTGTTTTACCTATTAGCAAAAGTATGTAGGCATAAGACACCCCCCCTGCCGTGCCCCCTTTAATGAGAATTATATAAAAAAATACTAGTTAAAGTGGTTGTAAACCCTTACATACACACAGTGAAGTGAACAACCTCAGATGTTACACAGAAACAAATCCTCCTACATAGGTTTTACTTTTCCTACACCCCTTCAAAAGGGCAGAATCATGTTAAAATCCATCTCTATCTGTAAGTATCTCAGAGGAGGGAGCAGATAGCTGCAGTTACAATGTGAGAGAGCTGATTGGAGGAAAGGCACACACCCCCTTTCACACAACACACAGGAGGGAAAGAAGGATACAGAGCTGTGTTCTGAATTTGTGTGCAGAGCTCCCTCCCCCATCACAAATTTATCTCATGTATCAGGAAGACTTCTCAGAAGTAACTCATGCTGATAACATAAGAATGAAGCACCAGAGAGAAATGACACTTAGAGCTTTGGAGAAAGATAAGTAAACACTACATATATACAGTATTTGCTTTGTTCAGATTTCATGAGGTTTGCAACCACTTTAAACCCACAAGTGTGTTTTTTTTTACCACTACTTTTCCTTTATACTGGCTATTGTCATTTACAAATGCAGCAATTTAGAAATTGAATGAAAGGTTTAGCACTGTGAAACCCTTTTTTTTTTTTTTTTTAAAGATAAATAGTGTATTTTATATACAACTGTATAGATCAGACCAAAATGTGGAACAGGTGAAGAGGAAAGAGGAACAGAGGGACTTTGTTTCAAATCAAGGACAGACCCTCAGAATCAGGGACTGTTGGGAGCTATGGTAAAAACCATAAGGTTGGCTATGCAGAATTACAAATCCTTGGCAAGTGAATGGTAACGTATATGTATTTCAACAGTTCTGCTTTAACTGCAGGTATTATTTCATATAGCAATTGGTTTTGTTTTAATACGTGATCTTTACTAGATCTCCCTCCTCCATTCTAAGCTGTTTAAGTGCATCCTGCATAGTGTTTGGGTAAAAAAATGCTGCAAAAGTGCTGGACTTTCTAAAAAAAAAAAGTGCAACAATAACTTCATCACAACCGGCAGGCTTTGCAAAACCAATAGTTCAGACCTTGCCTTCTGAATAGGCAGAGAAGAAAGGCAGTGTATTCCTCCTATGACTCTTTCAGATCTCTATTTAATACAACAGCTGCTATCCAGATTTGCTTGAACAACTGGCTGCAAGTTTACCTAATTAAAAAGGAGATTTAAATACAGCTTTAAACTTTCGATTTTTAATATAATGTTATAAACACCATAGGTAGATTTTTACTTTTTGATAATGGAGTAGGAAACATTTTGGGTTTCCCTTGTTTAAATCTCCTTGGATTCACCCTGGGGCTGCCAGCTTTTTTTCACTTGACAGAAATCCAGGTTTAAATGTAATCCATGAGTAGTGATGGGCGAATCTGCCCAAATTCAGTTTGTGAGGGATTGCTTGTTGGAAATTTCTTAAGCCTGAACTTAGTGGTGACTCTTTAAAATGTATAGGGGAAAGGGGGGAGATTTGGGGCAGAAAATCATTTTGTAAAATTTTGGGCATTTTTAGAGATAATAGGCCAACTACTGTCTAAACAAAGGCAAAGGAAACTGGGCACTGCCATTGGGGGTATATACAACTGTAATTATTTTTAATACAATACAGCGACAAAAGGGTCTTTTTATGTGTCTTCAAGACAGACATAGAAAAGGTGAGAGGTAGAATGCAGTGTTTGAAACAAAAGAAAGGATTATGAGGAAAAAATATAGCCATTGAGCTTGACAGTTTAAATCTGCAGTATGATCATGAATGACTGTGATTATTAAAGTGTAGTGTTGAGCGAACACGGACTGTATTATTCGTGTTCGTACCGAATAATTGGATTTTTTGTACCCGAACACGGACACGGACACTTTACTGTATGTTCGGGTAAAAATCCGTGTTCGGTCGTTTTATTTCCGGGTTTTGCATGCTTTGGCGCTCTTTTCATGGCGGGCTTTCAACAGCCAATCAACAATCGTTTAACTGGTGTGCCTTAAGCCATCCCAGCCATGCCTGCAAATGTCTCAGTAGCTGTGATTGGCCGTCTGAAGCATGTGACCAAGTCTTTATAAGTTCCAGGCAGCCGCAGCGTCTTCATTCTGCTGCTTAGATCAGGGACAGAGCACACATCAACGTGCTGGCTGCTGATTAGGGAAAGACAGGCAGGAAAAAACCATTTGTGTCCGGATAGAATTGAGGGACAGGTCGGAGTGTTTAGGCAGGGCGAGTTGTAGGCATTTTAGGGATAGAGTCTGCTGAATTATAGGGTCAGTGTCTTCTACAAAGTACAATCGATATTGCTGTGTGGGGAGTGGGGTGACTCTGCACTCAATCCTGATCTACGATCTCTTCTCAATCCTGTTAGGGAGAGGCTGCTGCTGCTGAATTTTAGGGAAACTGTGTTCTACAAACTACAATCGATATTGCTGTGTGGTGTGGGATAGGAGATAGGCAGGTGTCAGTGATCCACATCCATTTTTCTGTGTGTGAGCTGCAGTGAACACAATCCTTTTGGGCTGCAGTGAACACAATCTTTTTGGGGTGCAGTGAACAACGTCCTTTTTGGGGTGCAGTGAACAAAATCTTTTTGGGGTGCAGTGAACAAAATCCTTTTTGGGGTGCAGTGAACAACATCCTTTTTGGGGTGCAGTGAACACAATCTTTTTGGGGTGCAGTGAACAAAATCCTTTGTGGGGTGCAGTGAACACAATCTTTGTGGGGTGCAGTGAACACAATCTTTTTGGGGTGCAGTGAACAACATCCTTTTTGGGGTGCAGTGAACACAATCTTTGTGGGGTGCAGTGAACACAATCTTTTTGGGGTGCAGTGAAAAAAATGTTTTTTGGGGTGCAGTGAACACAATCTTTGTGGGGTGCAGTGAACACAATCTTTTTGGGGTGGAGTGAACAAAATCCTTTTTGGGGTGCAGTGAACAACATCCTTTTTGGGGTGCAGTGAACAAAATCCTTTTTGGGGTGCAGTGAACACAATCTTTTTGGGGTGCAGTGAACAAAATCCTTTGTGGGGTGCAGTGAACACAATCTTTGTGGGGTGCAGTGAACAAAATCCTTTTTGGGGTGCAGTGAACAACATCCTTTTTGGGGTGCAGTGAACAAAATCCTTTTTGGGGTGCAGTGAACACAATATTTTTGGGGTGCAGTGAACAAAATCCTTTGTGGGGTGCAGTGAACACAATCTTTGTGGGGTACAGTGAACAGAATCTTTGTGGGGTGCAGTGAACACAATCTTTGGGGGGTACAGTGAACACAATCTTTTTGGGGTGCAGTGAACAAAATCCTTTGTGGGGTGCAGTGAACACAATCTTTGGGGGGTACAGTGAACACAATCTTTTTGGGGTGCAGTGAACAAAATCCTTTGTGGGGTGCAGTGAACACAATCTTTGTGGGGTGCAGTGAACACAATCTTTTTGGGGTGCAGTGAACAAAATCCTTTTTGGGGTGCAGTGAACAACATCCTTTTTGGGGTGCAGTGAACACAATCTTTTTGGGGTGCAGTGAACAAAATCCTTTGTGGGGTGCAGTGAACACAATCTTTGTGGGGTACAGTGAACAGAATCTTTGTGGGGTGCAGTGAACACAATCTTTGGGGGGTACAGTGAACACAATCTTTTTGGGGTGCAGTGAACAAAATCCTTTGTGGGGTGCAGTGAACACAATCTTTGGGGGGTACAGTGAACACAATCTTTTTGGGGTGCAGTGAACAAAATCCTTTGTGGGGTGCAGTGAACACAATCTTTGTGGGGTGCAGTGAACACAATCTTTTTGGGGTGCAGTGAACAAAATCCTTTTTGGGGTGCAGTGAACAACATCCTTTTTGGGGTGCAGTGAACACAATCTTTTTGGGGTGCAGTGAACAAAATCCTTTGTGGGGTGCAGTGAACACAATCTTTGTGGGGTACAGGGAACATAATCTTTGTGGGGTGCAGTGAACACAATCTTTTTGGGGTGCAGTGAACAAAATCCTTTTAGGGTGCAGTGAACACAATCTTTGTGGGGTGCAGTGAACAAAATCCTTTTTGAGGTGCAGTGAACACAATCTTTGTGGGGTGCAGTGAACACAATCTTTGTGGGGTACAGTGAACACAATCTCATACTTCTGAAGATTTGAGGGTGCTGCCTGTTCCATACTCCTCCTCCTACTGCTCAACCATCCTTTTAGGGGTACAAACAATAGTAATTGGGGCCTAGTGTGGTGGTGTACGTGTGAGATACATACACTTTCTTTTTGATCATATTTTCTATTCCGCTATTCAATTAAAACCTTTGGGGATCAATTAAATTGCGTGATAGTCTGTGTCGGTACGTGTGAGATCCACCTTTCCAAGTTTTTGGGGTTCATCTCATACTTCTAAAGATTTGAGGGTGCTGCCTGTTCCATACTCCTCCTCCTACTGCTCAACCATCCTTTTAGGGGTACAAACAATAGTAATTGGGGCCTAGTGTGGTGGTGTACGTGTGAGATACATACACTTTCTTTTTGATCATATTTTCTCTTCCGCTATTCAATTAAATCCTTTGGGGATCAATTAAATTGCGTGATAGTCTGTGTCGGTACGCGTGAGATCCACCTTTCCAAGTTTTTGGGGTTCATCTCATACTTCTGAAGATTTGAGGGTGCTGCCTGTTCCATACTCCTCCTCCTACTGCTCAACCATCCTTTTAGGGGTACAAACAATAGTAATTGGGGCCTAGTGTGGTGGTGTACGTGTGAGATACATACACTTTCTTTTTGATCATATTTTCTATTCCGCTATTCAATTAAAACCTTTGGGGATCAATTAAATTGCGTGATAGTCTGTGTCGGTACGTGTGAGATCCACCTTTCCATGTTTTTGGGGTTCATCTCATACTTCTGAAGATTTGAGGGTGCTGCCTGTTCCATACTCCTCCTCCTACTGCTCAACCATCCTTTTAGGGGTACAAACAATAGTAATTGGGGCCTAGTGTGGTGGTGTACGTGTGAGATACATACACTTTCTTTTTGATCATATTTTCTATTCCGCTATTCAATTAAAACCTTTGGGGATCAATTAAATTGCGTGATAGTCTGTGTCGGTACGTGTGAGATCCACCTTTCCAAGTTTTTGGGGTTCATCTCATACTTCTGAAGATTTGAGGGTGCTGCCTGTTCCATACTCCTCCTCCTACTGCTCAACCATCCTTTTAGGGGTACAAACAATAGTAATTGGGGCCTAGTGTGGTGGTGTACGTGTGAGATACATACACTTTCATTTTGATCATATTTTCTATTCCGCTATTCAATTAAAACCTTTGGGGATCAATTAAATTGCGTGATAGTCTGTGTCGGTACGTGTGAGATCCACCTTTCCAAGTTTTTGGGGTTCATCTCATACTTCTGAAGATTTGAGGGTGCTGCCTGTTCTATACTCCTCCTCCTACTGCTCAACCATCCTTTTAGGGGTACAAACAATAGTAATTGGGGCCTAGTGTGGTGGTGTACGTGCGAGATACATACACTTTTTTTGATCATATTTCCTATTCCGCTATTCAATAAAAACCTTTGAGGATCAATTGAATTGCGGGATAGTCTGTGTCGGTACGTGTGAGATCCACATTTCCAAGTTTTTGAGGTTCATCTCATACTTCTGAAGATTTGAGGGTGCTGTCTGTTCCATACTCCTCCTACTCCTCATCCATCCTTTTAGGGGTAGAAACAATAGTAAATGGGGCCTAGTGTGGTTTTGTACGTGCGAGATACATACACTTTTTTGGATCATATTTCCTATTCCGCTATTCAATAAAAACCTTTCTAGGGCAAGATCTTAAATTACAGAAATATGAGGAGACCGTCAAATAAGGGCCGTGGCCTGGGTCGTGGTGCTGCTGGTAGAGCTCCTGTTGCAAGGAGAGGACGTGGTCGATCTGTGCCAGCTACACGCACAAGTGAAACACCTTCCTCAAGTGTGAGTAGGCGACAGAACCTGCATCAGTATTTGGTAGGGCATCATACGCCCCTAGAAGTGATGAGGCCAGAACAAGTGGAGGCGATAGTAGATTGGTTTGCTGCTGACAGTGCCTCCAGTTCCTTCACATTGTCTCCCACCCAGTCTACTGCAGAAAGGTCACAGTTGGCACCTGCAGCCGATGTCCAACCGTTTTTCACCTCACCCCCTTGCAGATCAGGCAAGCAGTCTGAGCCCCAAGCCATACAGCAGTCTCTTCTTCTTTTTGATGACTCTGTCAGCAGGGTTTCCCAGGGCCATCCACCTAGCCCTGCCCCAGAAGTGGAAGAGATTGAGTGCAGCAATGCCCAACCACTTATTTCTCAAGATGAGTACATGCAAGGATCATCGCAGCACGTCTCCGATGATGACGAAACGCAGGTGCCAACTGCTGCGGCGTTCAGCATTGTGGAGACCGACAAGGAGGGCAGGGGTGAAGACTGGGTGGAAGATGATGTGGAGGACGATGAGGTCCTCGACCCCACATGGAATGAACGTCATGCAGGTGACCTGAGTAGTTTGGAGGAAGAGGCGGTGGTCGCACAGAGCCACCAGCACAGCAGAAGAGGGAGCAGGGTGCAGAAGCGGAGCGGCCGTGCCCTAGAATCTACGCCCGCTACTGCCCAACGCAGCAAGGGAACGAGCGCACCAAAGTCAGCTCAAAGGAGTTCTCTAGTGTGGAAGTTCTTTAGAAAATGTGCTGATGACAGGACACGAGTGGTTTGCACCCTGTGCAATCAGAGCTTGAAGCGAGGCATAAACCTTCTCAACCTGAGCACAACCTGCATGATCAGGCATCTAAGTGCAAAGCACGAGCTGCAGTGGAGTACACACCTTCAAAACCAAGAAACGTCTCTGGCTCATCCTGCTTCCTCTTCTGCTGCAGTCTCGGCCGCTCCAGCCACATCTGTAGTGATACCGGCACCTGCCACCCCGCAAACAGACGATCTGTCAGCAACACCACCACCTGGGTCACCAACAACCATCTCCACAATGTCCCGTGGAAGCGTTCAGCTTTCCATCTCCCAAACACTTGAGAGGAAGAGGAAGTACCCCCCTACCCACCCGCGATCCCTGGCCCTGAATGCCAGCATTTCAAAATTATTGGCCTTTGAAATGCTGTCATTCCGTCTGGTGGAGACGCACAGTTTTAAAAACCTTATGTAGGTGGCTGTCCCACAGTACGTCATGCCCAGCCGCCACTACTTTTCCAGGCAAGCCATCCCTTCCCTGCACAACCAAGTGGGGGAAAAAATCAGGTGTGCACTGCGCAACGCCATCTGTGCCAAGGTCCACCTAACTACCGATACGTGGACCAGTAAGCACGGTCAGGGGCGTTATATCTCCCTAACGGCACACTGGGTAAATGCAGTGGCGGATGGGCCTGAGGCGGATAGCAATTTGGCGCATGTCCTTCCACCACAGAGGATTGCAGGGCGCTTCAGTTTGCCTCCTGTTCCTAACTCCTCCTACTCCGCTTCCTCATCCTCTACCGCCTCCTCATCCGGACAGCGTAACACCTTCACCACCAACTTCAGCACGGCCAGGGGTAAACGACAGCAGGCAGTTTTACAACTTGCCTGTTTGGGGGACAAACCACACACCGCGCAGGAGTTGTGGAGGAGCATGGAACAGCAGACAAATGAGTGGTTGCTGCCAGCGAGCCTCAAGCCCGGCCTGGGCGAAATCTCATAGCAGCTCTGGGCCTAGCCGGTTTGACGCACATCCCTTGCCTGGCGCATGTGCTGAATTTGGTGGTGCAGAGGTTCCTTAAAAACTACCCCGATATGTCAGAGCTGCTGCAGAAAGTGCGGGCCGTTTGTGCGCACTTTCGGCGTTCTCACCCTGCTGCTGCTCGCCTGGCAGCGCTGCAGCGTAACTTCGGCCTTCCCGCTCACCGCCTCATATGTGACGTGCCCACAAGGTGGAACTCCACCTTGCACATGCTGGAAAGACTGTGCGAGCAGCAGCAGGCCATAGTGGAGTTTCAGCTGCAGCACGCACGCGTGAGTTGCTCTGCGGAACAGCACCACTTCACCACCAATAACTGGGCCTCCATGCGAGACCTGTGTGCCTTGTTGCGCTGTTTTGAGTACTCCACCAACATGGCCAGTGGCAATGACGTCATTCTCAGCTTAACTATCCCACTTCTATGCCTCCTTGAAAAAACAATTCGGGCGATGATGGAAGAGGATGTGGCACAGGATGAGGAGGAGGAGGATGAAGAGGTAACATTTCCAAGGCTTTCAGGGCAGTCATTCGCAAGGGGCTCCGAGGGTGGGTTCCTGCACACACAAACGCCAGGGACACAATTGTCCAGCAGGGGCACAGTTCTGGAGGATGAGGAGGATGAGGAGGAGGAGGAGCTGGAGGAGGAGATGGAACCATGTTCACAGCAGGGTGGCACCCAGGCCAGCTCATGGCCATCACTGGTGCGTGGCTGGGGGGATACAGAGGACACGGACGATACACCTCCCACAGAGGACAGCCTTTCGTTGCCTCTGGGCAGCCTGGCACACATGAGCGATTACATGCTGCAGTGTCTCCACAACGACCGCCGAGTTGCCCACATTCTAACTTGTGCTGATTACTGGGTGGCCACGCTGCTGGATCCCCGTTACAAGGACAACGTACCGTCCTTAATTCACTCACTGGAGCGCGATCGCAAGATGCGCGAGTACAAGCGCACGCTGGTAGACGCCATGCTGCTGGCATTCCCATCTGACAGCGGGGCCGCAGTGGAAGCACAAGGCAGAGGAGGAGGAGGAGGAGGAGGTCGCCAACGCAACCAGGGCACCGCCAGCACCTCAGAAGGCAGGGTTAGCATGGCCGAAATGTGGAAAAGCTTTGTCAGCAAGCCACAAAAAACAGCAGCACCAGCAGCTCAGATGGAACGTCTTAGCAGGAGGCAGCATTTTACCAACATGGTGGAGCAGTATGTGTGCACACGCCTACATGTAGTGAATGAGGGGTCTGCCCCCTTCAACTTCTGGGTCTCCAAATTGGGCACATGGCCTGAGCTTGCCCTTTACGCCTTGGATGTGCTGGCGTGCCCTGCAGCCAGTGTATTATCTGAACGGGTATTTAGCACGGCTGGGGGCGTTATAACAGACAAGCGCAGCCGCCTGTCCAGAGACAATGTGGACAAGCTCACGTTCATTAAAATGAACCAGGCATGGATCCCACAGGACTTTTCCGTACCTTATGCAGAATAGCAATGGATACCGACCTTACCCACCCATTGTTCCATTTTTGCTCTTTCTCACTTTTTTGGGGTGTACCCTCATTTAAAATTTGTGAAAAGAAGCAGTGTTGGCTACCTCGTCCTCCTCCTCAGGGCCAGATTAACGTAGGGGCTATTGGAGCTGCAGCTCCAGGCCCCTACCTTTTATATAGGCCCCGGGTTGGCCATATTCACTGTTACCGCTCTTCTGTCACTTGTAAACACAGAAGTCTGGCTTCTATGCTCGCTTCCCCAGGCAGCACCCTCAGAACCTCCCCACACAGCGCGAAGGCCGGACAAGGAGGGACAGTTGCCGATGCATGGATGTGTTTATGGGCTTCAGAGACAGCATCCCATGTTGAATTAGGCATGCATGGCTGCACCCTTCCTCCTCTGGGTGCATGGCAAGGCACGGCCCTTAAGGCCCTTCAAAATCCTCAGCACCAAGCCCATGATGCTCTTAATCCGGCCCTGGTCCTCCTCCACCGCCGCTTCCACCTACACCGCCCATAGGTGTGCGCAGCCTATTGCATTAAGGTGTGCACCCCAAAGTTGAAATACACATGCATGTGTTTGCCAGCAGGGAGAGTAATGTATCGGGGCCATGTACCTGTAGGCAAAGAGAAATAGAGCAGAGCAGGTCCGAGGGAGATCTTTCCCATCTCCTCACTGGCAATGCTATGTGCCCTAGGTGATTAGGGTGTGCCCAGGCACACCCGGCACACCCTGTGCGCATGCCTATGTCACCGCCACATCCACCACCACCTCAACCTCCCTCCTACTCCATATGGGCCTCGTCCTTCAGAGATGAAGAAGAACATTGTTTTATTTTTCTGTTTTTTTTTGTTGTTTTAAGTTATTTCCCTATCCACATTTGTTTGCAGAGCACTTGCCATGCTCTTAATTACGTTTTGCTGCCATTTGCAGCACTCTAGCCCTTTCCTTTGGTGTTTTAGAGCCATTTTAGTGCCTTAAAGTTCGGGTCCCCATTGACTTCAATGGGGTTCGGTGTCCGGGAAAAGTTCGGTAAAAGTCCGGGACACGGACCCGGACTTTTTTTTAAAGTTCGGCCGAACCCGTCGAACACGGACATCTAGGTGTCCGCTCAACCCTATTAAAGTGTACAGTATTTCTAAAACTTTGTTTTAAAAGTTTTGGATAGAGTATGGCAGCCAGGGTTTAAACTCTTGTCTAAGGCTACATTCACACGGACATTTATATCTGACAGCAGCTAAATGGCAGTAATCTGCACCTGAATAATTAGAATATTTTCCTGCAGATAGTTGCGGTTTGTAAATGAGTTTAGCTGCCTTTATCTGCATCAGAATTTTCAGACTTTTTTCCCAAAACCCATTATTGGGGTATGTTATACACCAGACACCTCCTCTTACTCTTTGTAGGTCTTTCTCAGCAAGGAGATATAGCTGTGTAATTGAAATGGAACATAGCGCAAAGCTAGGGTTTACCATTGTTTGACTGCATGAGAGGAAAGGAGATTGAGGCAGATAGAGAGGGGAGATGTCAGCTGCTGCTGATAATGTCATTGCAGGCATAGGCAATCATAAGATACCTTTTTTCCTCCTCGTACCCAGCAAAATGGCTTCAAACACACATCCTGTTTGCAAACCCAGCCCATTTCAGTAAGCAAAAGGGAAGGGTGTCATTTTCTGCTGCTAAATGCACCACAGCTATCAGCAGTTAAACACAATGTGCGTTTAGCTGCTATCAGCTTTTTCCTTTGTTTCCTGAATGCAGCTAAACTATATGCAACTAAACATTACTAATCATTATGATTGAATTACATGATTACTTTCCATTGTGTTAGTCCAGCTGCTTTTGGAAAAGTCTTTTAAATGCACCTAAACTGTAAAATTTAGATGCCCGTGTAGACTGGAGTAAGGCCGGGTAGTAGGCATCCAAGAGACACAGATGTCCGAAATTTTAGGCAAGTGTACAGTATTGTCAAAAATGTTCCAAATAAATTGTAACAGAATCTATGTAGAGTCTAAGTAGAGGTTTGAACTGGGCAGAAACATTTACAAATGGGTATGCAGTACTTGTGGAGAGCGATGCTAGAGTACTAACAGCACATGACACAGAAGGCGGATGGGAGACAGTATGCAACAAGGCCCTAGGAGTGGAAAGATTCCACACAACAATGATAACTTTATTTATTTTTTGCACTGCAGAGGGGTGCACTGCAGAGCCCCTTTGATTTAACAAATTTCCTTCCCTTATACCCACCTTTTCCTCCCCCCCCCTAAATAAAAAAATTGTATACAGTAACTGTCCTCCCCCTCCTCTTCTCCTCCCCTCCCCCTTTCGTGGGACATTTACTAAAATGTCCTATTCTACTGCATCTCTGCCTTCTCGTGTCTAGCTCAGCTAACTGTGACTGACTGATATTTTGTTGATAGAGTAAAATAAATCCATTGTGACCATGTTTTGCGGAAGCATGCTTCCTGTCTATTTAACAATGCTGTAAGTTCCTCCATTTTCATAATATCATTTACTGCTCTGATCCATTGGCCCACAGTAGGGATAGATGGGGATTTCCAATGTGTTGGCACACACACCCTAGCCACGTTTAAGAGATATCTCACCACAGATTTTTGGTATTTACTTTTGGAGAGAGAGTTGAGATGCAGTAAACAAGCTTCTGAGTTGTGATCTATAACAAGACCAGTAATTTCCCCAATCAGAGTGCCTATATTTTGCCAATAACGGCGTATTGTAGGGCATGTCCAGAATATATGGAAAAATGTTCCTCTATCTTCTCCACATCGCCAGCAAGTAGGGCCTGTGTTCGGGAATATGCAATGTAATTTCTCAGGTGATCTATACCACCTGGTCAAAAGAAGAAAGAAAAGAACAGGCGCCACTGTAAATAGCCAAACAATTTATTGCACAAAATACATAATGACTTACACATAGGTAAGCTGCAATCCGTATCGCAGCATCTCCAGCGCACGATCCGGCCGTCCACCGGTCCGGAGGTGACGTCACAGGAAGCTGGTAAAAGACTTGGTTACACCGGAAGCCGCAAATGGAACGCAGGCTCCCGGAAATGACGCAACGCGTTTCGGAGCATGCGCACTCGGCTCCTTCCTCAAGCGTAAGTGACTGCCACCTGGTGCCAGGTTTAAATACGGCAGTCTACGATCAATTAGCATTAAAATCAACACAAGGGGCGGCGCAATACTCTGCAGGACCAGCTACACAGCCAGCACTTCTGGAGAGTCCGCACAATACATTTAGGTAATACAATGAATTTCATACTGGGGCTTATTAATCTACAAATATTTTAAAACAAACAGTATACATTACAAGTATTATTACAAGTATTTTTACGTCCTCCATGATAGATGTGCTAAAAAATGACTAGCGCACCATAAAGCTAAAAATTAAATATGTATATACATATATCACTCTGTATTGGAGTACAAGGGAAAAGAAGGGCTGCCTAATAAATAAGAGAAAGGCACAAGCTCCTGAATAAATCCAAAAATCATGTGCTCACAAACAGAGGTTAATTTTCCATGATCCGTAAAATATATAAGCACAAAAAAAGTGCCAGATAGCTAAAGGAAAAATACACTGGATAAAAAGCTAAATTTATTAAAAAACTGTAAATTGTTTTAAAACACGTACACATATGTATGCAGGCGTAAAACACGTGCAGACACATGTATACGTATGTACCCTCAAATACTAGCAAAATGGGGATAAAAGAAAAAAAGGGGGGGGAGGGAGAGAATGGGGGGAGGGAAGGGATGAGGGGAAAAAAGTGAGAAACAAGGGGAGAGGGGAGGGGGGGGGAAGAAAAAAAGGGGGGGGGGAAGGGGAAGGAAAGAAGACTAAAAGAAAAAAAAAAAAAAAGAAGAAAAGATTAGAATAATAAAAATGCACTGACTCACAGGATAGTATTAATATCTAACTCCTCGTTCAGTCCCCCGGGAGCCAGAACATTCAGGGCGTATATCCAGTAAGTTTCCCTACTGCACAGACGCCTGAACCTCTCGGCCTCAGAGGTACCTTTTGGAATCGCCTCAATCACCCAGACATATAGTCCCTCAGTGGACTTATCGTGGTGTTGAAGGAAATGTCTGGGGACGCTATGGTGGTCTTTACCCTCCTGAATATAACGTCGGTGCTGACCGAACCGTGCTCTTAAAGTCCATATAGTCCTGCCGACATAGTGCAGGCCGCACGGGCATACCAGACAATACACCACGAATTCAGACGAACAGGTATGGAATTCGTTAATTCCATACCTGTTGCCTCCAATCACGAAGTCCTTCTGTCCATGCTTGACATATGGACATGTCAAGCATTGTATTTTACGACACTGGTACATACCAGTGACGTTAAAAAACGTCAGGGATTTAACGTCACTGGTATGTACCAGTGTCGTAAAATACAATGCTTGACATGTCCATATGTCAAGCATGGACAGAAGGACTTCGTGATTGGAGGCAACAGGTATGGAATTAACGAATTCCATACCTGTTCGACTATACGGACTTTAAGAGCACGGTTCGGTCAGCACCGACGTTATATTCAGGAGGGTAAAGACCACCATAGCGTCCCCAGACATTTCCTTCAACACCACGATAAGTCCACTGAGGGACTATATGTCTGGGTGATTGAGGCGATTCCAAAAGGTACCTCTGAGGCCGAGAGGTTCAGGCGTCTGTGCAGTAGGGAAACTTACTGAATATACGCCCTGAATGTTCTGGCTCCCGGGGGACTAAACAAGGAGTTAGATATTAATACTATCCTGTGAGTCAGTGCATTTTTATTATTCTAATCTTTTCTTCTTTTTTTTTTTTTTTCTTTTAGTCTTCTTTCCTTCCCCTTCCCCCCCCCTTTTTTTCTTCCCCCCCCCCCTCCCCTCTCCCCTTGTTTCTCACTTTTTTCCCCTCATCCCTTCCCTCCCCCCTTTCTCTCCCCCCCCCCTTTTTTTCTTTTATCCCCATTTTGCTAGTATTTGAGGGTACATACGTATACATGTGTCTGCACGTGTTTTACGCCTGCATACATATGTGTACGTGTTTTAAAACAATTTACAGTTTTTTAATAAATTTAGCTTTTTATCCAGTGTATTTTTCCTTTAGCTATCTGGCACTTTTTTGTGCTTATATATTTTACGGATCATGGAAAATTAACCTCTGTTTGTGAGCACATGATTTTTGGATTTATTCAGGAGCTTGTGCCTTTCTCTTATTTATTAGGCAGCCCTTCTTTTCCCTTGTACTCCAATACAGAGTGATATATGTATTGTAACAGGAAGTCAGCTAAATCTGGGAATGTAGTCACAGGAAGGAGATACATTTCTACCTGATTTAGAAAGTCCATTAATTAATTTAGGGTGTTGGCTACAGAGCTAGCCAGCAGGAAGTTGAAAGGCCTTCACCTGTTCAGAATGAGGGAGTTAAGGCTCTATAATTTGTTCAGAGAAATTCCTATTGTTTGCTGCCTCCAGAAGCTGCCTCCTGTCGCCGTGTAGGCTGGGAGAGGAGGACAGACATACGTGTACCTCCCGAAGCTGGTGGGCATGGGAGAAGGACTGCTGCCGCCTGTCGCCGTGTAGGCTGGGAGAGGGGGACAGTCGGATGTGTGCCTCCCGACAAGCTGGTGAGCATGGGAGAAGACCCCCTACAGCGATGTGAAGCTAAGGAGGGTAACCACGAGTGAAGACGTCTCAAAGGTGAGAAGACAAAGTGTTCCATGTGAAGAGTGTTAAATGAACTATGTTCAATGTGAAGAATCTGAAGAGTAAAGGATCCTGTTATAAATGAACATGTGCTGTGTGAAAGAAAACAAAGGGACATGTTCAATGGACAATGTTTGTGCTGTGTGAAAAGCAAACAAATGGACATTTGAGTGTCTGCTGTAGGATCAGCAGTGTCGGCCCAACAGTAGGTTGGAAAGACTTCTTAGGTAGGTTCCAGCTGTGAGAAGGTAGCCGCCCACAGAGGCAAGGATTTATTTTGTGTTTTATTTTATTTTGGATGTTTTGCTGCATACAGCCTGGTGAAGAAAACACCATTTAATAAACCACACTGTTTGTTTGCAAGCACTTGTCGGCTATCTCTCTGTGAAAACGCACCCCCAAAGGGGTCATCCACGCCTACCACCGAGCTAATCCCTTACATATGGTGGAGGTATGCAGTGGGCATAAGCAGAGATCCCTGCAAGGAAGTGCATATGTTTGATGAACTTTATCTGGTGCATGAGATTGCACAATCTATGTGTGCAGGAGAGAAGATCCTGACAGAAAAAAAAAGTGTTTTAAAGAGACAGCGGTCTCAAAATTATTTGATGAACTTTGTTGTGTCTGGTGCAAGTGACTGCACAAACTGTGTGCGCAGGAAAAGAGATCCTGCAAGAGAGAGAAAAACTACATGTGTTGAAGAGACAGTGGTCTGAAAATTGTTTGCTGGACTGTGAAAAATTTGTTTGTGGAGTTATTGAAGATGGGGCGGTCCAAACGCCTGAAAAATGCAAAGATAGATGAAATGAGAGACCGGATTCTATGGATGGAGGGGATGTTGCCGTCTGAACCAGCCCCATCCATGCCTGAACGGAATCGGCTAAAGAGAAAAGTTGTTGTTCCTAGCAACACTGGGGCAAATGAAACTGCTTTGGAGACGCAGGGTTCTCAGATGAAAAGTAAACCCAAAATGGGGGAGATGCTGAAACAACGGAGCTTTGCAGCTCAACAAAAGGATCACCAAGAGAGCATGGCAGGCTGGAAACAGAGACGCCAGCAGCCAATGGAGGCCATCGGTTTGGAGGAAACCGAGTATGTGTGCAGGGCTGAGTTGGATGCCTTGCAACGGAAAATGGAAGAAAAGGAACAAGCCTTGGAATTGCTTAAAATGGAGCATAGAAACTTGCAGGAAATGAATGAACTACTCAAGTCTCATGTGTTACAGTGGGAAGAATCCACTGCTCTTCTTTTGGTCGAGTTGCGAAAACGCAGAGAGACTATAATGGAGAAAGATACCATCCTCATGGAAAAGGAAAGTGAAATTCAGACTTTGCAGAAGCAAAGTATGTGTGAAATGTTGGAGTTGCGTAATCAGCTGGAAAAAAGTCTTCAGTGTTTGGAAGTTACAAAAATAGACCTGCAGGAGTCGCAGGAACAGAATGTTGCTCTGAAAGCGACATTGTCTCTCAGCGACAAAGAGAAAAGTGAAAGAGAGGCTAAATTACTGAGTACTGTGTATGAGCTCACTACTTTGAGCAATGTGGTAGATGAATGGCGTGCGGACTGTGAAAGTTGGAAAGGGGAAGCCCAACGTGTCCAGCAGCAGTTAAAGGAGAAAGAAGCCTGTGTGGCAGAATTACATTCTTATTCCCAGATGCTAGCCAGTGAGGTGAAAGCTCTTATGCAGGGAAAAGGAGAGTCTGAACACAAGAGAAAAAAAGTAGAGGCACAGCTTCTGGAATCGCAAGTCAAGGTGTCAGAAGGTGACCGATTGTGTGCTAAGCTGTCAGAGAAGGCAAACCGACTGCAGGTTGAGTTGGACAATGTTACAAATCAGCTTTCTCAAGCAGACAGCAAATCTAGAGAAATTGCGGAAGATTTTTCTATCTTGGAATCGCAGCTGCAAGACACGCAGGAACTCTTACAGGAAGAGAGGTGTCAAAGGCTGAGTTTTAGCACAAAGCTCAAACAAATGGAAGATGAGAAAAATGGCTTCCTGGAACAATTAAAAGAGGAGGCGGAAGCAAAGAAAAACCTATCAGAGCAAGTCGCAACATTGCAAGCTCAGATAGCGGATATGAAAAAACGCATGGAAGAAAGCGTTGGTTCATTACAGTGTGTTGAAGATGTGAAAAAGAAGTTTGTTCAGATGCTTGGTGAAGAGAAGACTGTGTCTGCAAAATATGCAGAAGAACGCGCACGTGCAGAAACGGAGGTGCGTGATAACGAGAGCAAAGCCCTGTTCTTGGCTCGCTCTTTGGAGGAAGTTCTAGAGTGTAAGGCTGAACTAGAAAGTGTTAACAAACAGCTGCGTACAGAAATGGAAGAATTGGTCAGCTCCAAGGATGATGTTGTGAAAAGCGTTCAGGAGCTAGAAAAGTCTAAGCGAGCCTTAGAACAACAAGTAGAAGAGATGAAGATTCCGTTGCAGGAACTGGAAGAGGAATTCCAGGCAACAGAGGATCTGTCCCAAAGAGGGGATAGTGTGCCTGATGCAGTTTTTAAAAGGATCAGTGTTTTGGGGTCTGTCCTGAGTGAGCCTCAGAAATGTGACGACATGTGGCTTGAATCACCCCTTTGGAATAAACCGTTCCTTCAAAAACTTCAAGCATTGGAAAATGTATCATTAGAACTTCAGCAAACAAAGGAGCTGAGTAAGAAATGTGATGATTTCTCAGTTCAGGCTGAAAACCTAGTGGAGAAAACTAAGGCTGTTGGTGAAAACGTGAAGCAAATGAATAAGTGCCTTTCAGGGAGTGTTTCCAAAATGGAACTGGTGAAAGACGGGTGGCAGAAGTTTGATCGTGATCTTGAGATGCATTCCATGTGGAATTCAGATAGAGAAAAAGAACTAGGTGACCTTGAGCGGTCAAATAGTTCAGCAGAAAGTGCATTGAAGAAACCTGTAAAAGAATGTGTTGCAGTTCCATGCTTCTTCACTGATGCAGAGAGGAGGTCTATAATGGATACCACCCAGATCGCTGGGTTCAACTGTGTTGTTGCCTTTGACCCCTATGTTGGTGGAAGGAAAGTTGATGATGTTCTGGTTGGCTACTTCTGTGAAGAGTTTGGCAAGAAATATAAACTGAATATCAAATCAAGTAGTAGGCCTTTACTGCGACTCGCTCAGGAGGGCGAAAAGTTTAAGAAGTTGATGAGTGCAAATGCTTCAGATCTGCCTATGAATATGAAATGTTTGAATGATATTGATATCTCTGGGAAAAGGAACAGGGGTCACTTTGAAGAAATGTGTGACAGCCTGTTGTCTCAATTGGAAAATCCTCTGCACAGCATCTTAGAGCAAGCAAAGCTCAAGAAGGAAGATCATTCCCTTTTACAACAAAAAGTCAATGATTGTGTACAGCTGTATGGAGAGGCAACTCAAGTCACAGAGGGATGTCAAGAGTCCCTACTTGGAACAAAGCTTAGTGAAGCAAAGGTTCTCAAAGTTTTGTGGAAAACATTTATGGATTGCAGAGAGAGGCGTCTTAAGAATGTTGAAGACATTAAGACTAGCCCAATTGAGTTGCCTATGGATCACGGTCCTCCATGGTGGATTGGACAGACGGTTATGAGGGACAAGCTGTCTGACATTTATGAGAAAGCTGTCAATGAAGATGACAGAAACGAGAAGGAGCGAAATGATGCCAAAAATGCAGTTGAAGAATGTGTATATGAGATGAGAGACAAACTGTGTGGCATTTATGAGAAATCCGTCAATGAAGATGACAAAACAGTTTCATCCGGAAGCTTGAGGATAATAGGAGGCTTATCAGTGAGTCAGCAGTGCTTGACACATGCGTGCCTGGAAATCTGTGTCCCAACCCTAGGGTTGAAACAAGAGGGGGGGGTATGTAACAGGAAGTCAGCTAAATCTGGGAATGTAGTCACAGGAAGGAGATACATTTCTACCTGATTTAGAAAGTCCATTAATTAATTTAGGGTGTTGGCTACAGAGCTAGCCAGCAGGAAGTTGAAAGGCCTTCACCTGTTCAGAATGAGGGAGTTAAGGCTCTATAATTTGTTCAGAGAAATTCCTATTGTTTGCTGCCTCCAGAAGCTGCCTCCTGTCGCCGTGTAGGCTGGGAGAGGAGGACAGACATACGTGTACCTCCCGAAGCTGGTGGGCATGGGAGAAGGACTGCTGCCGCCTGTCGCCGTGTAGGCTGGGAGAGGGGGACAGTCGGATGTGTGCCTCCCGACAAGCTGGTGAGCATGGGAGAAGACCCCCTACAGCGATGTGAAGCTAAGGAGGGTAACCACGAGTGAAGACGTCTCAAAGGTGAGAAGACAAAGTGTTCCATGTGAAGAGTGTTAAATGAACTATGTTCAATGTGAAGAATCTGAAGAGTAAAGGATCCTGTTATAAATGAACATGTGCTGTGTGAAAGAAAACAAAGGGACATGTTCAATGGACAATGTTTGTGCTGTGTGAAAAGCAAACAAATGGACATTTGAGTGTCTGCTGTAGGATCAGCAGTGTCGGCCCAACAGTAGGTTGGAAAGACTTCTTAGGTAGGTTCCAGCTGTGAGAAGGTAGCCGCCCACAGAGGCAAGGATTTATTTTGTGTTTTATTTTATTTTGGATGTTTTGCTGCATACAGCCTGGTGAAGAAAACACCATTTAATAAACCACACTGTTTGTTTGCAAGCACTTGTCGGCTATCTCTCTGTGAAAACGCACCCCCAAAGGGGTCATCCACGCCTACCACCGAGCTAATCCCTTACAGTATATACATATTTAATTTTTAGCTTTATGGTGCGCTAGTCATTTTTTAGCACATCTATCATGGAGGACGTAAAAATACTTGTAATAATACTTGTAATGTATACTGTTTGTTTTAAAATATTTGTAGATTAATAAGCCCCAGTATGAAATTCATTGTATTACCTAAATGTATTGTGCGGACTCTCCAGAAGTGCTGGCTGTGTAGCTGGTCCTGCAGAGTATTGCGCCGCCCCTTGTGTTGATTTTAATGCTAATTGATCGTAGACTGCCGTATTTAAACCTGGCACCAGGTGGCAGTCACTTACGCTTGAGGAAGGAGCCGAGTGCGCATGCTCCGAAACGCGTTGCGTCATTTCCGGGAGCCTGCGTTCCATTTGCGGCTTCCGGTGTAACCAAGTCTTTGACCAGCTTCCTGTGACGTCACCTCCGGACCGGTGGACGGCCGGATCGTGCGCTGGAGACGCTGCGATACGGATTGCAGCTTACCTATGTGTAAGTCATTATGTATTTTGTGCAATAAATTGTTTGGCTATTTACAGTGGCGCCTGTTCTTTTCTTTCTACCTGTGCCAGCGGATTCTTCAGAGTTTTCCCGCCAGTGCTGCCTCGTACCCTGTCATTCAGGACAGTCTCCTAACAAGAATCTGGAGCATCCCCTGCGCCCCCCTTACAGCGGTGGACTCCCTTCCCTCTTGCCTGGTCAGAAGCGCCCAACAACCACTTTTCCTGAACATATACCACCTGGTCAGTAACCTATATCCAAATTCCTGCATTCTGGAGGATATAGATGATTTATTTGCAAAATATAAAATAAAATCTCTCTGTTCCACAGAGATTGTTATGTTTAGATCTCTTTCCCATGTGTCTATGTATGGTGAAATATAAGATTCCGAGGGCGTAGTCAATTCTGCATAGATTCTAAACAGGCCCCGCCTAATAATTTGACCCGATGCACATAGTTACTCAAAGGCAGTGGGCATATTCACTGTCACTAGATTGAATGACAGTGACAAAAGGTAGTGTTGTATTTGAATTGCTTGCCATGGCGGAAGAGGTGGTGAGAGCATTAGCTGGATATCCATTGTGGATTTCCATCCTCCCAAATCAATTAAATTCTTGAATTCTGAACTTATTCACTGATATAAATTGACAAAAATTTAGGGTCATTAAGCCCTGGGTTTCCAATCACTGGTGACATATTAGACAGTGATGAGGTGTTTATCATCTTTGATTTATTCGAGTGAGCAATTTTATAGGTGGTACCCACAATAGGGTGCACTTTTAATTGATTCAGACATTTATTCCTCAACCAAGGTAGGGCCATAAGGGGGATAGACGTAATAGATTGTTCAATGGGTATCCAACTCTTTACTCTTGTATGATTATGCCAGTCTAGAATTCTAGATAAATGTGAAGCTTGGTAGTATCGAACTGGATCTGGGAATCCTATGCCCCCGTATCTTTTAGGCATAGTAAGCGTATCTGCTATAATCATAGGTGGGCAATCCGCCCATAAAAATTGAATAAACTCACTTTTAATTTGCTTTAAAAAGTTAGTTGGAACTGTCACCGGTAGAGTTGGAAAAAGATACAGCAGCGTGGGTAGTACATTCATTTTTAAAAAACTATTTTTCCCAAACCACGTATGTGTCAAGCTCCTCCATCGCCTAAGGTTACTTTTAATCTTAGTGAGCATATGTGGAAAGTTATACTGAAATGTGTTTGTTACAGAGCATGTGAGAGATATTCCCAAATAATTTAGTCCCTCCGTTACCCATTTAAATGAGAAACTAGATTCCTCTACAGCGCGTCTCCCTTCTGGAATTGTTATATTCATTGCCTCTGATTTAGCATAATTAATCTTATAATAAGATAAATGTAAATAACGGTCTAGTTCTTTCAGTAAGTATGGTATTGATATTTCTGGATTGGTAATAAAAAAGAGTAAATCGTCTGCAAATGCAGCTACTTTATGGGATATCTCCCTAACCTGTATCCCTGTTATATCTGAATTGGCCCTAATATGTCTTAGCAAGGGCACTAACGTTAAAGCGGAGTTCCGGCCACAAATTTTTTTTTTTCAATAAAAATACCCCGGGACAGTCAGGGCTAGTACATTCCACAATGGATAGCCTCTGTAATGTCCTGAGTCGCACTTACCTTTTAGAAGAAATACTTACCTTGAAAATTTCTTCTCCAGCGCTTCCATCTCGGATGTGGGCAGCTGAAGCCGGCGCATCCTCTTCTGCGTCCTCTTCCATGTCCTCTTCTCCCAGAATGCGCCTGCATCGGCCCCGCTCGTCACTTCCGGTGCGGGCGCATCATCCCTCCACAGCTTCTGGGCATGCCCAGAAGCTGTTTAGCAGGGAATGAGGCGCCGCACCGGAAGTGACGAGCGGGGCCGCCGGTGCAGGTGCATTGATTCCTGGGAGTGATGACGTTTAGCTCCCAGGAATCAATGCAAAGAGGAAGTGACGGCGCTGGCCGCGGCCAAAGAGGGAGGAAGTGGAAGAAAGGTGAGTATATTTTTCTTCAATAACAAGATAAGTAAACAAACAAAAATCGTAACTATCCATTTCTTTTTCAGGTGACCAATAGCAAGCGGATGGCCCAAAATCGATTATGTTGATTTTGTGGCCGGAACTCCGCTTTAATATAAAAAGTAGCTCTGAGAGATGAAAGCCCTGGCGGGTGTTGTTTACCAATGTGATACCAGTGGATAGCGCTCTATTAACTTTAACTGCAGCCGTTGGGTGGTCATATAGAGCTTCTATCCATTTCATTGCATTTGTCTCGATCTCTGTATATTGAAGGGTACTCCTCATGAATCCCCAACTCACCCTATCAAATGCCTTCTCAGCACCTGTGGAAAGAAGCATTGTTGGTATTTTAGTAGACTCACACAGGTGAATAATGTTCAGAGATCTAATAGTATTATCCCTTGCCTCTCTGCCAGGCACAAAGCTTGATTGGTCTATGTGGATAATTCTTTCTAAATAGGGGAGGAGTTTTATAGCCATTATCTTTTTTAAACAATTTTAGATCTATATTTAGTAGAGAGATTGGCCTGTAGCTGGAGCAAAGTGAAGGGTCTTTGTCTGGTTTCAACAAAACATTTATATGCGCATGAGACATATCCTTCTGAATAGGATTGCCCTGTAATATTGAGTTGAAAGCCGATAAAAATTTAGGGGCCAGAGTCTGATTAAATGTTTTATTATAAAACAGTGGGAACCCATTGGGTTCTGAAACCTTTCCAACTGGCATACTCTTTAGGACCCTATTAAAGTCTTCTTCTGATAAAGGTTTGTTAAGTACTATTTTTTCTTCGCAGGAGAGTTTTGTGAGAGAGGAGTCTATAAGATATGTATTTATTAAATCTACTTTCTGGACAGACATCATAAGGGACAATTTCTATGGAAGATTGTATAGAACTGAGTAAAAATCTTTAAAACAGTTCGCTATATCTGCCGATTTGGTGATTTTTTGTGATTCTCTATAGCTGTACTATAGTCTGAATGGGGGCCTATGTGGACAGAGTATGGCTAGAGTGGGCCAGGAGTCTACCTGCTTTATTACCAAATTCGTAGTACAGGCGCTTACTATATAGCATCAT
Organism: Pelophylax lessonae; assembly: GCF_965119305.1. Classification (NCBI taxonomy): domain Eukaryota; kingdom Metazoa; phylum Chordata; class Amphibia; order Anura; family Ranidae; genus Pelophylax; species Pelophylax lessonae. Next base: position 243,599,295 of record NC_138773.1, on the reverse strand, counting down.
TGTTTTGGCTCTAGATAGCAAGAGGGAGTTCATCTGCTCCCGTAAATTAGCTAGCTCTGCTGTTAATTGCATCGCTTGTGTTTTTTTTTATGTTGGATTTCAAAAAAATGTATGCGCAATATTAGTGAATTCAATTTTTCCTGATATTCCCTTCGTCTAGAGCCAAGTTTGATCAAGAATCCCCTAATGTAGCATTTATGGGCCTCCCATATTGATAGTGGTCTAACCTCCTGTGTATCATTTAATTCAAAAAAAGTTGAGAGCTCAGCTTGGAGTTGAGTCTTTAACACTTCTTCCTGTAAGATTCTTTTACTGAGGCGGCGCCGTCTATTCTGGGAAGATTGTGTGACGATAGGTAAAGATAAAGTAATAGGAGCATGATCCGATGTGATCATTGGTTCTATGGTACTCTTTACCACATGTTCTATTAGTGCTTGGGAAATAAAAAAAGTCAATCCTGGAATAGGATTGATGAACCGAAGAATAAAAGGTATAATCTCACGCATTATGATGTTGAAGGCGCCATATATCCATCAACTGGGCCTCATGTAGGCATTGTTTTATGCTGCAAACACACATCCTGTTTGCAAACCCAGTCCATTTCAGTAAGCAAAAGGGAAGGGTGTCATTTTCTGCTGCTAAATGCACCACACAGTAGCGGAACTATCAGGGTCGCAGCGGTCGCGCTTGCGACTGGGCCCTGGAGTTCCGCTACCTGAGGGGGGGCCCGCCAGCCCCCATTCTCTTACCGCGGCCGCGGCGTGAGGGGGCCCGTCCGTCCGCCTGACTGTTGATGTTCGCTAGTGGCTGAGACTGAGAGACAATCGTTGTGCGGAGGGGGGGTAGAGGTGTCTACAGCGGCCAGTTTTCTTTGTAAAGCTGCAATCTGCTGCTGTGCTGCCTGCACCGCCCTCAGCCCTGCCAATCCTCCAATCAGAGCTAAAGTAGTGAGGCAGCAAGGGTGGACACTGGACAGTCACTGAAAGAAAGTCAGCTGACCAGCTGACACCAATAGAGTGCAGGGGGAGGAGTTCTCCCCTCTGCGAGTGCGAAGAGACCACATGCTGCTGTGCCTGCTAGAAGAAGTGTGCTTTTTTGATGCCTTCATGATTTCTTGCACCGGGGCCCTGAGAAATCTAGTTATGCCTCTGGCACCACAGCTATAAGCAGTTAAACACAATGTGCATTTAGCTGCAGATAGCTGCTATCAGCTCTTTCCTTTGTTTCCTAAATGCAGCTAAACTGTATGCAACTAAACATTACTAATCATTATGTATGAATTACATGATTACTTTGCATTGTGTGAGTCCAGCTAGTAAAGCCTTTTAATTGCAGCCAAACTGTGAAATTTAGATACCCGTGTAGGCTACAATAAGGCCGGGTAGTAGGCATCCAAGAGGGAAGGAGTGGGACACAGAGGTTCGAAATTTTAGGCAGGTGTACAGTATTGTCAAGAATGTTCCAAATAAACTGTACCAGAATCTATGTAGAGTCTAAGTAGAGGTTTGAACTGGGCAGAAACATTTACAAATGGGTATGCAGTACTTGTGGAGAGTGATGAAAGAGTACTAACAGCACTTGACACAGGAGGCGGCTGGAAGGCAGAATGCAACAAGACACTAGAAGTAGAAAGATTCCACACTACAATGATAATTAACAGTCACTATACTGTCCATCCTCCTCTGGAACCTTTCCCTACGCTAGACACACTCTTCCTAACCACATGCAAAATGTGAGCTAACTGCAGTGGGCCAATGCTTTTAAAAAGCACTGCCCTCACTAAAGATGGCCATGGAGGTCATCTGGGGCAGCAGCATCCAATTGGACAGCTGCTCACGTATGAAGGCCTAAGTGCCACCTGTGTGGGTAGGTCAACCTACACCTGCTACACCTGTGCAAATGTAATCTTACAAGGGTATTTTTGCTGTCTGAGTCCTGCTGAGGAGATTCCCCCTCACATTTTGTCCTAGAAGCCCATCAGGAAAAGAAAATAAATCTCCATCTTAGAAAGCTGTCTCCAAAGCAGATGTCCCCATTGGATGATTAACCCTCACCACTTGTTCTGTTGACAACTCTCAAATTTTAGATTTCTCCTCACTTTCTGTTTTGGTGACAGTAATCACCAGGGCAATTTTAGAGAAGGGCAGATGTACGTAGAAACTTGACTTTAGGGTCAGCTGCAGCCACTGACCAGTGTATTCTGATAGCTGTGGGTCCTGCTGCCAGAATACAATGTCCTGGTGGGGGGATTCCTCCATTCGCTTTGTTTGCGTGGATGGAGGAATCTACAGTTTTTGGCTACCTTAGGTTCCAGTAAAATTGAGTAAATATTTTACCCCATTGTGGGAACTACTGTTTTTCATTTTGGGGATTAAAATGATTGTTTTTCAATTTATGCATGCCAGTTTATCATATATAGTAAACAATCATATACTGTAGTCTGCAAGTATGTGTTAAGAGTTACAAAAAAGGGGAATTGAATGATTTTATTGAGATCCATTTGTTATTTCTCAATTTTCATATATTTTTCCTTCCGCCAGGAGTAATTTTATTAACTTAGTCATTAAACATGTCACATGACATAATAAATTACTGAAGTGTGTTTTGGGTTTATCCCATTTGCTCTCCTGAAGAGACACCGCTGTGCACTACTGGCTGCATTTGTTAAAACAACATTGCCATGGCCCATTCAGTTTGTGGAAGTGACTTTGCTATGCTCTGTGGGCACATTTGCTAAAAGGACATCCCCGCGCTCCTTTCAGTTTGATAAAGTGATATTGGTACGGTCCATTGGGCTCAAAATAAAAATGGTGATGTCAGACAGAGAAAAGTTTAATGCTGCTACTTGTGTTTACTGAAACTGCTGTGCAAATAATTGTAAGGAATGTCTTCAATGGTTTCAAAGTAGAAACCAAGCTGGCTCTTTTTTTAAGTATCAATTTTCAGAGAATTATTCCTTGGGGCAAAGAAAGTTATTTTCATCTAATGTGTGGATTTAACATTTGTGAATTTCATATGCTAAAAAAGACATACTTAATAAGGAATATTCAGTATGAATTTGACTAATACCATAATTCAAGCTTGACAGTTCACTTTCAAAAACCTAACTTGGTTTTAGTTCTGTGGTCTGAGCAAGTGTTATACAGAACAGTAGGGATGGGTGAACGGAATTTGGGTTGAACATTGGCTGTTCGCCCGTTGGCCGAACACCCAAATTATCTGGGCATTCGACCGTTTGTTTAGTCTGTTGAATGACCACAATGCCACAGTGCCACCGCACAATGCATTGGAATTCCTGATTGGCTGAAGCAATGATAGCTTTGCCAAACCAGGGCACATTGCGCTGTCATGATGACTCTTTCAATAGCGGCCATTTGCAGTGTGATATTGGCGTGGAGAGAGATAGAACAGGGCTCTGTTCAGTGCTACTAGAGAGTTAGTGTGCTATAGTGTGCTATTGTGATTCTATTGTCAGTATAGAGTATCAGTTTAGTGTGAATGTAGTGATAGTTCAATGTAAGTGTAGTTGCAACAATTCGTTTTTACTTTAGTGTCACTTTAGTGTGAATCTAGTGATCATTCAGTCAGTGAGTGTAGTGACCAGACCATTCATTTTTACATTAGTGTCAGTTTATTTTGTCAGGGCAGGTTTGCTGCAGTATAGTTCAGTGCGTTACTGCACGATTAACGCAGTATATTTCTGTGCATTACTGCACGTTTAATGCAGTATATTTCATTGAGTTATGTGCCATTTAATGGAGTATATTTCACTGCATTCGTGCACGTTTAGCGCAGTATATTTCAGTGTGATACTGAACATTTAACGCAGTATATTTCAGTGCATTACAGCACATTTAATGAATTATATTTCTGTGTGTTATTGTACGTTTAATGCAGTATAATTCAGTGTGTTACTGCATGTTTAAAATAGTATATTTCAGTGTATTACTGCATGTTTATTGCAGTATATTTCAGTGCGTCACTGCACGTTTAAGGCAGTATATTTCTGTGCTTTATGTGCCATTTAACGCAGTACATTTTTAGTGCGTGGTGCACGTTTAACATAATATATTTCAGTGCGTTACATGCCGCTTTACATAGTATATTTCAGTACGTTAGTGCATGTTTAACGTAGCATATTTCAGTGCATTACTGCATGTTTAAGGCAGTTTATTTATGTGCGTTACTGCAGGTTTAATGCAGTATATTTCCATGCCTTACTGCAATGTTTAACACAGTATATTTCTGTGCGTTACTGCACATTTATTGCAGGATATTTCAGTGCATTACATGCTGTTTAACGCAGTATATTTCAGTGCATTACTGTATGTTTAACGCAGAATATTTCTGTGGGTTATTGCATGTTTAACGCAGTATATTTCAGTGCATTACTGCACGTTTAATGCAGTATATTTCTGTGCGTTACATGCCATTTAACACAGTATATTTCAGGGCATTACGTGCTATTTAACGCAGTATATTTCTGTGCCTTACTGCATGTTTAATACATTTTATTTCTGTGCATTACTGCACATTTAATGCAGTATATTTCAGTGCATTACGTCCCCTTTAATGCAGTATATCTCAGTGCATTACTGCACAATTAAACGCAGTGTATTTCTGTGTGTTATTGCATATTTAACACAGTACGTTTCAATGCATTACTTCATGTTTAATGCAGTATACTTCTGTGTGTTACCGCTTGTTTAACACAGTATATTTCAGTGCATTACGTTTAATGCAGTAAAATTTAGTGTGTTTGTGCACATTTAACACAGTATATTTTAGTGCATTACTGCATGTATAACGTAGTATATTTCGGTGCATTACTGCACGTTTAATGCAGTATATTTTTGTGTGCTACTACGCATTTATTGCAGTATATTTCAGTTTGTTTGTGCCCATTTAACACAGTATATTTCAGTGCGTTACTGTATGTATAACGCAGTATATTTTGGTGCATTACTGCACATTTAACGCAGTAAAATTTTGTGTGTTTGTGCACATATAACACAGTATATTTTAGTGCATTACTGCACGTTTAAAACAGTATATTTCTGTGCGCTACTGCACATTTGTTGCAGTATATTTTAGTGTGTTGGTGCACATTTAAGGCAGTATCTTTCAGGGCGTTACTGCACATTTAACACAGTATATATCTGTGTGTTACTACAGGTTTAACGCTGTATATTTCAGTGTGTTGGTGTACGTTTACTGCAGTATATTTCTGTGCATTACTGCACATTTACCGCAGTATTTTCAGTGCGTTACATGCCATTTAACGCAGCAGATTTCAGTGCGTTACTGCACGTTTAACGCAGTATATTGTAGTCAGTACTTAAGTGCACCAAACACCACTTTCCATTAATTAAAGTGCATTTTCGTACACATTTCCCCAGCTTTATTACATTTTGTTAATAAGCAAACCCCCCCCCCCCCCCCATCATGTCTGGGAAGCCAAGAAGGAGATGCAGACGTTCCCATGGCACTGTGAGGGGGCCAGCAGTGTATGTGTCCACATAAAAGGTGGACATGGTCAGTCCTCAGGCAGGGCATCATTTCCTCTGTTTAGGGATGTTGCCCGTGCTATCCAGCCACAACATGCAGCATCCTCATCCTCAGTCACCCAAGCAGAGACAAGTGCACAGTCAACTGCAGCTGCCAGAGTGGCTTATTCTGCCTCCTTGTCTACAGCTATTCCTGCCATAGCCCCAGCATCAGGCATGGAGGAGTCAGCTGAGTAATTTGAACACAGCTTCAACCACTTACTTCTTGACAATGCACAGCCATTACTGGATTCAGATGTGGGTTCTAAGGTTGAAGAAGGTAGGAACATGAGCCTACAGAGAGGGGAGAACACTGGTACACAAATTGGCAATCATGTTTCCCCCAGCTGCAGCATATTGCCAACTTGTCTCCAGTGATAAGGATGGAGGAGAAGATGATAATGAGGTCACTGACGCAACTTGGGTGCCGGATAGAGCAGAGGAGGAAAGTGAGGGTAAGGCACAACCTCAATGAGACAGCCATCATGGAAGAGCAAAGAGCAGCCACCCAATTCCATAACATTGTGGAGCTGTTATCTCCCAGCCCACTTCCCACAGCTCTGCTGTCTGGGCCTTTTTTAACACATTTGCAGCCGATCACGCTGTTGCAATTTGCAAACTTTGACTCAAACGCATCAAGCGTGGCAAAAACACCAGCCATTTGGGTACCACATGTTTGATAAGGCATTTAACTTCCCACCACTCCTTCCATTAGCAAGAGCACCTGAAAGCCACACAAAAGGGACACAATTCTGTTCCTCCTCCTTACTCACCTCAGTCTACCCTGGCTATACCTCATGACCTCTCAGTAGCCTCCACTGTCAGGGATGATGGCTATAGCACAGGGTGTCCCAGGTCCTTGCAGCACATCTGCCAGTAGCACACCACTAGCTGTAGACTACAGCCTGCAAATTTCTCTCCCCCCATCTGCTGCAGCGAAAAACAAATTACAGTCACTGCCACCAACATGCCCAGCGTCTAAATGCCATCTTGTCAAAGCTGCTGGCTTTAAAACTCCAGCCTTTCTGTCTGGTGGATTCTGCCCAATGGCAGGTTCCCAGTCACTATTTCTCTTCATGTAAGGCCATTCCAGCTCTGTACAATCACTTTGAAGGCAATGTTGTGGCATTGTTGGGCAAGGAAGTCAGCCACAAATTCTACAATACTGCTGACACATGGTCAAGCAAGCATGGTCAGGGACATGTGCTTGCAACTTGGAAGGATGCAGGACAGGGCTCAGTGCTGCAGCTTGCTGTGCTGCCACGTCTCCATACAGCTAGTGCCGATGATGCGGGATTTGTTAGCCCCACCCCTTCCTCGGCTGAATTGTCCTATGAACCACAAGTACACCCTCAGCGTTCAAGGGGCTAGTCAACGAGTCAGGCTAAAAGGTTCCATGCAGTGCTTCAGCTGGTGTGTCCAGGGGGCAGGAACCACACTGGAGCAGAGATTCTTGCAGCTCTGCTGGGTAGGCCCAGAGGTGGTTCACGCCATGCCAGCTGGAGCCAGGAATGGTGGTATGCAATAAAGGCACAAACCTCCTGTCCACCCTTGGACAGGGAAAGTTGACACTCGTGCCAGCAACCACACAGGCAGCAGAGGGCCGTCAATGAGTACCTGTGTGAGTATTGCACAACGACAGGATCGGGCTGGCTCAGATTTTTTTCCCCACGCCAATGGCTGCTGATAAAGGATGCATGCACTGTACTGTCATCATTTGAGGAGGCGACAAGAATGGTGAGCCGTGACAATGCATGCATCAGTGACACAGTCCCTGTTGTGTTCCTACTGAGGTAGACTCTGCGTGACATTATGGACAGGGCACTCGAGGCAGAGCAGCGGGAGGAAGAGGAGAACTTCCTTTCCTCTCAAGGCCTGTTTTATGCAGACACCATTCTTGCCACACTACAATATACACAAGAGGAGAGGGAGAAGTAGGAGGAGGTTTCTGACAGTTTTGGAGGCATTGAAGCAGAGGAAGACATACATCAAACCTGAAGAGATGGTTTTCCGTCCCCAGAACCCTTGGGAATAGTACATGGCTTGGGAGGAGGCAGTTCCAGATACTGTAATCCTCGATGACCCAGAGAAGTCTGCTTCTCATGCCTCCACAAACTTGTAGGGCATAAGCTCAGTCAAGCTTCAAAGCATGCAAAAGCACTCGAGAGTATGTGGCATCAAGGAGAAGGATCACTATTGGTTGGCAACCCTTCTTGACCACCGTTACAAGGGGAAAGTCTCAGAACTCATCCTGTCCACAAAGAGGGAGCAGAAGATAAAACACCTTACAGAGGAGTTTATCTAACGCTGTTCCCAACTCTGGTAGGTTACAGTGTCATGGAAAACGTAGTTTTGAGGCTTCTGTTGATCAAGAGGGGAGTGGTGTGGAGAAGGGGCTGCCTAAGAGATGCATTTCACAATTTTGTTAATCCTCGGTGCCCATGGCTGTCAGGTTCAACATCCAATCAGCAGCATCTGCATCATATGGTTGACAATTATCTAGGGGCGAAAACAGAGATTGAGAGTTTTCCAGTTGACGATCCACTGGGATACTGGGTCATGGGAATCGACCACTGGCCAGAACTTGCCCAGTATGCAATTGGGCTGCTGGACTGCCCTGCAGCCAAACTGCTTTCTGAGTGGGCATTCAGTGCTACTGGAGGTTTTGTTACTGATAATAGAGGGCGTCTGTCCACAGACTTCGTGGACCGGCTGACATTTATTAAAATTAATCAGTCCTGGATTACCAGCAGCTATGAAGCCCCTGATGCCCACGTTGCTGATTAAGTGTTTTTGGATGTGGAATCTCTGCAAGACTTCTAGGCTGCCTAGTGTTGTGGGTGTTGCTTTCATCTGGAAGACATCTTTTGGTGTAGGTTTCTTGGGCACAATTAAAACCCAAAGATGAATTTTTCTGCACCTGTTTGACAGGTGAATATCATTTACATTTTTGACAGCAAGGTTAATTCTGGTTTTTATTAAAAGTACCTCTATTGGGTAACGGTGGAAAGTCACCACAAACACCTAAAAACATATTTTCCCTGCACCTGCTTGAAAGGTGCATATCATTTTTTGACAGCAAGGCAATTCTTGCTTTCATCAAGAGTGCCTCTATAAGGTTACAGTGTGAAGGCACCTCCAACACTCAAAGACCAATTTTTACACACCTGTTAGTTCCATCAAAAATCTGCAGAAGAGACCGCAGAATTTATCCAAAAAATCTCTAATCTTGTTCCTAGTGCAGTACATTGTGGCCTCATCATTCAGACTGGCTCTCCAAGCTGTTGTTTATAAAACAAAGAAAGCTTGCAGGGAAAATTTCATTTTTTTGGCTTCATAAATGCAATTATTGCTGCAGCAACTTCTATACACAGTACAGATGTGCTACTTTACATGCAGACTAAGGGGACCCCCCATGCACATTACTGAAAGGAATTTTTTATTTGTATTGTTATCTCTCATTTTTATGCTTTCACTTTAAGCATCAGTAAATCACTGCTCATTTCAAACTTTTTTTTCATTGATACATGTCCCACAGGGCAGTACCCAGACCCCCATAACTATTGTATGCCCAATTACTTTCATATAAGCCTTCAAAATGGGCACTTTTGATTTTTCCAGTTCAAGTCCCAAAGACTTCAAAGGGGTTTGTTATTTGGTTACGAACTTTTGCGATGTTCGAAAGTTCTGGAGCGAACCGGACAGGGGATCGTTCGGCCCATCCCTATCAAACAGCATACGATGGCCCCCTCACTATGTGCCCATGATTCATAATTGTTTAATGTCCCAGAAATCTGATTGTTGTCACAGCAAGGATTACTGTATGTAATGCTTTACAGGAATGAGTAACTGTATTTTGTTTGCTTGTCATTGCATAATGGAAGTCAGCAGAGTTTCCCCTCATTCACTAAGCTAAGGCCTCGTTAAGGCAGCCGCTGGCACAAGACAGTGTACATTTGGGGCCACCTACCAGCATTTGCACAACTATGAAATTTTGACATGTGGATGTGTCTTTGCAGCTGCTGCCTCTGCAACCACTTCCATAGACTAGAGGTGGATATGGATGCCAAAACAAGGCCTCCTTCACACAGTACAGGTGTCAACACCCATATGAAAAATTACAGTTTCCTTGCAAAGTGAACAGCTAATTTGCCTTGGGTAAATCAACCCCAACGTGTCAGTTTTCTCCTTACCAGATTAAAGTTCACAAGTGCATAACTCCAGACATAAAAAGATTTATAATTTTCCAAACAATGTGGAAACTTAAGTTCACGAAAAAAAACAAAATGTAATATATAATGTAAAAGCAAGGATTCCTAGGTGCTTTAAAAATATAAGTGGTTTAACTTGGGTATGTGCTGTATAGTTGCTTCAAGATTTAAGCAAATCTACAGTCTGGGCTTCCCATAATACAAATTACGGCACACTAAGTCAACTTTCAGAAAGCCTCCTCTATTCTTCTTAATTATTTAAATGTATACTGTAATGAGAGGATCATGAAGGCTGCCATTGTTGAACTTTCCATTTAGAATGCTAGTTCCTTGGCTGTTATGTTGGTGCTTTGGCTTCGGTGCTTTCTAAATCACTGATTTGGAGCAAGTACAGAACAAAGAAAATCTGAAACTTTTGACATTGAAAGCATGCTTGTTCTGGGTCTAAATTTTAAAAGTACTTAAATCAGACACAGGATACCTGCAATGACAGCCCCTATAAGTCCCTCATGACGTAGCCACTTCACGTATTGCAGGAGAGGCTTCCTGACAAAAGAGTCAGTTAACAGTCTACAACGTACCCTGGCACATGCATAAGGAATCTTGAGCTACCTTTCCCAACCTTTTTACAATGGAGGAACCCTTGAATTAAAGTTGATTTCCAGCTTTTAGTGAAGTTTAGATAGTTTTTTTGTTGGTCCAAACAAACAATTACCTTCACTAACCCATACAGTGGTTGGGAGCGCTGTATAAATTACATGTAGCCTCAACTATATACAGTATACAGTGCTGCGGCTTTTCCAGCAGGAGAACAGGAGTTTCCCTTACTATTTTCAGAACAAAATAAAATTGGGCTGACAGTTGCTAAGCCATTCACAATGAGCTTTGTATTCCATGAATTAATACAAAACTTCGTCTGATTGGCTGAGGCGGAAAAGTGGGTGGATGATGTCACAATCTCTGACTCTGAAGTTTTATATTCATTCATAGAATACAAAGCTCCCTGTGATTGTCTGAGCAGCATTCAGCTGTAAGGTACCTGTTGAAAGCTTTAGTCCAGAGTGGAGCTTTGGCTGGGGGTTGAGGTATTAGCATAGTCAGGCAGGGGTGTCAAGATAAGAATATATACTGAGAGCATATCGTTTTATAGTCAAGAGTTCCCTTTTAATACTAAAGAATATATTTCTACTAATGTTTGAGAATTCTAGTTTGTATTCTTCTGTGGTAAAATATATGGCCACATATTACTGTGTCTCAGCTGTTCCCAGATGATATGAAATGTTCTGACAAAAATATGATAAGATGCCCGGAAAGAGATGTTTATGTAAAAAGCTCCTTTTTGCGTAAGATGTTATTCCCCTTACATATTCGATCTTTTTTAATTGACAGACTAACCTTTTACTCGACGCCATTGTGGGGTCAAGATGACTGTATGTGTAATTAGGATAGACCGCAAGGAAAGTATTATGGTCAGCAAAGACTGTATTGTGAAATCTTGTGTAATCTGTAACTTGGGTTTGTGCCCACCATAGAATGACATGCTAAATTTGCCTATAAAAACTCTGTAACCAAATGTAATCTGTGTCACATATCTGTTGGAAGATGTGGACCCGCTATATGGTGTTATACTCTAAGTAAATATATAGAGACGAATGCAAACCTGATTGGCGTAGATGTCCTTTATTTCAAGGCTCAACATAACATTGGTGACCCCCAATCGTGTCTTCTTGACTGCATCTCCACCAAAAGGGAACGACGGCAGCAAAGAGGCCTCAGGTGAGAAACATTTTATTTCTCATATTGATACTGTCCTTTCTGTACGGTGGTGAGGTGCCAGGTGGGGATTGCAGCTACAGAAAGTAACACGTTTCCTTTGAATTTATTTTGCATTCTGTCTGTGTGAGATTACTGAGACTATTATATGGTACCAGATATAAATTGTGCATGCAGATATAACTTTATGTAAGCTTTTAGAGGTTTTAGAAGTACTTCTCCTTTTTCTTCTTACCCTCAAAAATGACAATATATATAGTCATGTATTAAGGGATGTATATAAGCAGGTACCACTATTTACTGAAGTGTGTAAGTTGTTGAATGACAAGGGGGGTGGTATTAGGGCAAGACTGCCTTAAGCCACAAGTGCCTGTGACCTGCTGAGTGTTCTTTGGATTAGGGAGTCAGAAAAAGAGTAAGAGACTAGCCTATTTCCACAGAAAAGAGACGTCTTTCTGAGCATAGAACAAGTGAGATATCTCAATGAATGTACTGGGCTGCTGGTACACAGCCGTAACGATAAGAAGTAGGGGTTCTTAGTCCTGGAACTCCAAATATTGTCATTTCTGGAAGGAGTAACAAGAAAATTAACAAATTATGGGAAACGTATTTGGTAAGAATGTTTTGCCCATCATGAATGACTTAGGGCTCACAAAAACTAGAGCTATTATTAAAAATAGCAAAAAAGACAGGACTTAATGTTGCTAAATTGCATCCCAATGCACCTATCATTAAGATGATGGTAGGTGGGGATCCAAGTGCTCTCAAACACCATGTAAAATGGTGTAAAATTACTAAAAAGACATATAAGGAAGATCCTTCTAAATGGTGGCCACCACAGGGACCCCTTAATACCCCGGCAATTGATGCCTTGTTTAATTTGCTTTTTAAAATGTCTGATTGTGGGGGGATTGAATGCCTAGCAGCTTGGGAGGAAGCAGCTAGAAAAGAGGTAAAACTGCCCCCCTATAAAATGTGTTCAGAATAAGCTGCTTTACAATTAGATGAGGAAGAGGAATTGCCTAATGCCTGGGCTTCTCCCTATGAGCTACTAAGGAGGGAACTAGCAGTGGTCTCTGCAGGTGCATCTGCTCCTGTTCTGGAGCCTAGAGTTGAGGATATCCCTGCCATCCAGGATGTACTTAGTGGCAGGACAGAGGAAACCCCCCAAAGAGAAATGAGGGACAGACGTCTTAGTAGACATTCTTCTGAGCGTAGGTATAGTACAGGAGCATTAGTTGATTCAGAGGGACAAAGCTGGCAATATGCGTTATCAAGCCCTGGCGCTCTAGCCAGATTTGTAAAGATAAATAAACCAGCACCCCCTTCAGCTTTGGTTTCCTCACCAGCAATGACCAGACAGAGGGCAAAAGCCCTTGAACTGGGACTCCAGAATACTCCAGAACTTAGGAAAAAGCAGAGGGAGTATTACAAGTCTGAATTACAAGAGAAACTAGTAGGACAAATTCCCTTAAAAAGAGGTGGCTCTACCAGGTGAAGTAGGTGATGGAGGTCAGTAGGGACAGCAAGGATAGGGAAAGTTTATGTCCCTTGGAAACCCCAAGAAATTAGGGCAATTGTAGAAGATCTCCCAAACATTGTCAAGTGCCCTAAGAAATGGTACAAAAGGTTGATGTGGATGGAGAAAACTCAGCAAGCTACATATACAGATATGTGGACTTGACTGTGCATTACCTGAAAATATGTAGATGTATGGAACACATTTGCACCAAATAAGGGTGCGCATGAACAAGGGATATTGAAGGTAGAGGCAAATGGCCAAAATACATATGAAACAAAGATTGATTGATAGGTTGAATGAAATTCTAAAGGAGTGGGTAACAAGCACGTTTGATAAAGGACAGGATATGCGAATGTTATTGGATGTTGTTCAGAAGAAAGGTGAGGATGTGTTGGACTATTGGAATAGATCTAAAGATGCTATACAGAAGCACACTGTTTGGGCGACTGAAAGTGAAGATGACATGAAACGACCCGAAGTGATAAATGTTTTTGTAAGTGGATTGTTGTCTGAGATTAGAAAAGAAATAGAGCTTCGCACAGCGGGCTGGAGAATTAAACCTGTCCCCGAGTTGGTTGACATAGCACAGATAGCCTGTGAAGTGTTACAAAAAAACAGAGGAAAAAATAGAAAGGAAAGAAAAGACTAAAATAATGAATATGCAAGTTACCGGAAGCTGACAGTGAGGAGATTGAAAACTCTGAATACCTGAAACATGACTGTGCTACCTCTATTGATGAAGTAACAAAACCCAGACCTGATCTGCATGATGAGCCTATTGCAAGTCGGCCCTTATGTGTGGACTTGTTTGTAGATGGCTCATCCCTCAGATGACCTGACGGGTTAACATTAGCTGCTTGTGCGGTAGTAAACGGTGACAGCCGACTACTGCATACTGAAATTCTGCTAAATTCTAAGTCAGCGCAGGCTGTGGAACTTACAGCTCTCTGTGTTGCATTGGAGCTAGCAGAAGGAGACTCTGTTAATATCTACAGTGATTCTGCCTATGCTGTAGGTATATTGCACAGTTTTGCACATTTATGGTAGGAAAGGGGTTACCTGACAGCAACAGGAACACCAATTCAGCACATAGAGTTAATTGTCAGACTGTTGTCTGCAGCCCAGTTACCTCTTAAAGTAGCAGTGATCAAATGCAAAGCACACACTAGGTCTGATGATCATGTGTCCATGGAAAATCCTTTAGCTGATAAATATGCCAAAGAGGATATTCATTCTTACCAGCCACCTGTATTCCCTACATTTTTTGTCACCGATCTTCAGGTAGACCTCAATGTTCTTTTGGCTCTACAAGAGAATTCACCTCACCGATCCACTTGGCCTACAAAAGGAGCTGTTTTTGGACAGGATGGTCTGTGGAGGTTAAAGGCAAACTGATTGCTCCCTCTACTCTATTTCCTTCTTTGTTTGCTTTGAGCTATGGGCCTTGCCATGTCTCAACAGGAGGGATGTGTCAGGCTGTGATCAAACAGTGGTGGGCCCCAGGTTTTTCTACATATGCTGCTAAACAGGTTAGTGCATGTGCTGTGTGCCAAATGCATAACATAGGTAAGCCAGTGCCTACTCCTATGAAACACATTCCGCATACTGAGGAGCCATTTTAAACTGTGGAGATTGACTTCTCAGATATGCCCCCTTGTGGCCGATTCAGGTATCTTTTGGTTTGCGTGGACCAGTTTTCGGGCTGGGTGGAGGCTTACCCAACCGTAAAGAATGATGCCAGAACAGTAGTCAAGTGCCTTACTAGAGAGTTGATCCCCAGGTTTGATATAGGAGCTGTGATCTCTTCTACAGAGGTACACACTTTGATAACAAACTGATGGCAGAGGTAGTAGATATCTTGGGACTTAAACAACAGTTACACATACCTTATAGACCACAGGCTAGTGGGATGGTGGAATGCAGTAATCAAACCCTAAAAAGGTATCTGGCCAAGATAAGTACTAATGGAAAAAGTACATGGGTAGAAGCATTGCCCATAGCCCTAGCAATCATCAGGACTACCCCTAAGGAGAAACATGGATTATCACCTTTTGATATATTGTAGGGCGTCCACCTAAAAGACTTCCTACAGCTTCAGTAACATCAGAAACAGTGACTTTGATAAATGGTCAAGACGCTATGATAGACCATGTACGCAATTTGGCAAACGTGTTTTCTGATACTTTTTCCAAAGCAGGACAACCAGTGGACCCAAGAGAAAGGACTCATAGACTAAATTCTGGAGATTGGGTGTACATCAAGAATCAAACACCCAGGACCACTTTGTCCCCTAAGTGGAAAGGACCGTTCCAGATTATTCTTGTGTCTCCCACGGCTGTAAAGCTAAAAGACTACAAGTATTGGGTGCATGGTTCATATTGTAAGAAAACTGTAGCATTTAAAGAAAACACAAGCCAGTCTGCTGCTGGCCAGGCTGTTCTGTACCTTTGCTTTCCAGGTCATCTCCCCCATTGACTCGTGCTCGAGCCAGAAGATTACAGAATGTATCTCCTAGCACATAGAGCAGATATGCATCTCTGGGGTATTATCCTGAGCGGAGGAGCCTTGGTGTGGATCACGATCATGATGTACAAATGGACCCATATGAAAACAAAGGGTAAGATACGTGATACCTTTTCCCTAAATGCTACTGTAATGACTGAAAAATTACACATTAGCACAGACCCTGAATCTGAGCAGAAGAGAGATCTACATGCTAAGTTGGGAGAACCCTTCCATAATTATTTTGTGTATTCCAGTGAATTCCATGGGAGTTTGTTATTTTGGGAGTGTTGTGCCTGCAACATGGTATATGAGTGACAATGAATTTAAAGAGACACAACTGCATAAAATCCCTGTCCATTTCTTCAAAAGAGACCTTACTGAGCAAATTTTCCCTGGACAAGTGGAAGATGATACCGGTAAGAATGAAGATTCTGAAGCTGAAGCTGAAAGAGAAACTAACCTTGAAATACCCCCACTTAATACAACCCAAGACACAGGCCCAGAAGAAGATGATGATACAGATATTGAATCCCATGATAAAGAAATAAAACCATTATTTTCCATACCTTGGGTAAATAGGTATTGTATTAAAAAGGCTTTCAGTTTCATTATAGATTTAGCTGATCGGATGGATAATATTACTGCTTTGTATGACAGGAACTTCATATTAATGGCCACTGAATCAAAAATGATTAAGAAGGAGGTTTTGCAACACCGGCTGGTGTTGGATTATCTTACTGCCAGTCAGGGTGGAATGTGTACCATAGTGGGAATGGCATGCTGCAATTACATAGGAAATGATACAAAAGCCAAAGATGCCATCATTTCACATGTAGAAAGAGCGCAGCGATTGAAATTTGATTTTCGCAAACATACCGAAAACCTCTTGGATTGAGGGTAGTTGGGAGAGCTGGCTCTCCTGGCTAAACCCTAGCAACTGGTTTACTGGTATTGGTGGGTGGTTTGCAGGTATATTGCATGGTATCCTATATATTGTTGGAATTATAGTGTTGATAATCCTCATAATTAAATGTGTACCAATGCTATGCAAATGCTGCTTAAAAATGACTTCAAATGCTTGTACTAATACTGGTTCCTTTGAGTCCACAATGTCTCGAGTGAAAACTGCTTATCAAATGGTTGCCCGCATACCTGGAGTTCAACGTAATGACACAGAAGAAGTTTGAAATTCAAGGGAAATGAATACCAAAGAATTCTAAACACAGGAGGGACTGTCAAGATATGAAAATATATTGAGAGCATATCGTTATATAGTAAAGAGTTCCCTTTTAATACTAAAGAATATATTTCTACTAATGTTTGAGAATTCTAGTTTGTATTCTTCTGTGGTGATATATATAGCCACATATTACTGTGTCTCAGCTGTTCCCAGATGATATGAAATGTTCTGACAAAAATATGATAAGATTCCCGGAAAGAGATGTTTATGTAAAAAGCCCCTTTTTGCATAAGATGTTATTCCCCTTACATATTCAATCTTTTTGAATTGACAGACTAACCTTTTACTCAACGCCATTGTAGGGTCAAGATGACCGTATATGTAATTAGGATAGACCGCAAGGAATGTATTATGGTCAGCAAAGACCGTATTGTGAAATCTTGTGTAATCTGTAACTTGGGTTTTTGCCCGCCATAGAATGACATGTTAAATTTGCCAATAAAAACTCTGTAACCAAATGTAATCTGTGTCACATATCTGTTGGAAGATGTGGACCTACTATATGGTGTTATACTCTACAGTAAACTCTAGTCTCTAGTAAACATATAGAGACGAATGCAAACCTGATTGGCATAGATGTCCTTTATTTCAAGGCTCAACATAACATCAGCTATATACAGTATACAGTGCTGCGGATGTTCCAGCAGGAGAACAGGAGCTTCTCTTACTATTTTCAGAACAAAATAAAATTGGGCTGACAGTTGCTAAGCCATTCACAATGAGCTTTGTATTCCATGAATTAATACAAATCTTCGTCTGATTGGCTGAGGCGGAAAAGTGGGTGAAACATAGAAACATAGAATGTGTCGGCAGATAAGAACCATTTGGCCCATCTAGTCTGCCCAATATATCTGAATCCTATGAATAGTCCCTGGCCCTATCTTATATGAAGGATAGCCTTATGCCTATCCCATGCATGCTTAAACTCCTTCACTGTATTTGCAGCTACCACTTCTGCAGGAAGGTTATTCCATGCATCCACTACTCTCTCAGTAAAGTAATACTTCCTCATATTGCTTTTAAACCTTTGCCTTTGGGTGGATGATGTCACAATCTCTGACTCTGAAGCTTTATACTCATTCATAGAATACAAAGCTGCCTGTGATTGGCTGAGCAGCATTCAGCTGTAAGGTACCTGTTGAAAGCTTTAATCCAGAGTGGAGCTTTGGTTGCGGGTTGAGGCATTAGCATAGTCAGGCAGGGGTTACCCTGCCTGACTATGCTAGCAAGGTACAAAGTCCGAATCCAGAAGCGTGGTCAGAGACAGGCAGGGTCACACACAGACTAGCAGAGTAATGCAAAATCCCCAGGCAAAGAGAGTAGTCCAGGAATCAGGCAAAGTTTAAAAGTACAGAAGTTCTGTAGTTCAGAAGTATAGTACACAAAGAAAAAACAGATGCAACAAATGGGCACAGTGTACAGGAAGTCCCACATTTTAAGCTGAGTTAATTGTGGATTGACTGCAACTATAAGGCAGGTGGAGCTAGAGAGTCCCAGATATACTGAGCAGGGTATATGCCATTGAGGCTCAGATTCCCCAGTAGCAGAGCGAAAAGAGCCATAGCACAGAGGTAGAAGAACTCAAATTCAAACCCAGGCACATGGCATCAGCCAAGCTCAAGCGGGAATAGGATAGGAAATTCTCATTTCACTGCTGGAATACAGCACTGCATATTGTATGTAGCTAAGGCTACATACAGCATATACAGCACTCTCAGCTGCTGCATGTATTAGTGACGCTAATAGTTTGTTGGGACCAGCTTGGTCCCAACAAACTATTTAAACTTCACTAAAAGCTAGAGATCAGCTTTAATGTTGCAATATCAGGGAACCCCTGCTAATAATTACTATATGAGAGGCATTTCTCAGTGAGCCCTGGTTGAGAAAAGCTGATCTAGAGGGAGGCAGGGAAAGTGTCTGAAAATAATACTTTAGGATGAAGTCCTAAATCACAAGGAAATCACGTTTATGCATAGCTAAAGACATCTGCACCCATTCTGGGTTGTTTGATTTACCTAGGAACATTTAGCTTTAAAAGAGGATCTTTTATGCAATGACAGAAGTCCTGTTCTCTGACTGGGAGACATCAGTGTTATGGCTGGGTCCTCAAAGCCAAGGAACCAATCAATAATGGTTGTTACCGCTACTAACCTTAATGCAACTGCTGGACTAGATGGGCCTTGGCTTTAAAAGTCTCCTGGCCCACGCTGGCCATGGAACCAAACATGCTAAGCCCATGACAAAAATAATGTTTATCACTGAATTAAGAATGTAAACCTTTACAAAGATGCCCATTCCAGGATATTTTCACACTGCAGACAGTCTTTCATTAACACTGTCATTAACACTTGTCTTCCTGTTCTTTAGGCTCCATTCACACCTGGGCGTTTTCAGCTCCAAAAACGCTCAAAAGAAACGCTTCCAAAACGCCCAACAAGTAAAACCCCATTCATTTATTTATTTTTTTTTTCTTTTTTTTAAACAATCAAGTTTATTGAAAACATGTGGTACATTACCATAAAGAAAAAAACAAACTGTATCTGAGGGACACACATGTCAGTATAGTGCAGAAGTTATTGCAACATACAGCTTGGAAACGCTAACGATGATTAGAGATAGAGCATGCTATAAACAAATGTACAGCTTAATGACATAACAAAATAGTGCATCAGCAAATTAGAAAAAACTTCAAATATAGGTCAAGAGGTCTTTTGGGCGGACAGAGTATCTAGCATAGGTACATGTGATATCGGACCTGGAACATGAGTAGAAAAAGAGAACTTACTAATAGAAAACAATTTCTCAAGAGTAATTAATCTCAGGATACTAGATCTTTGTCAGATAATCATGCAAGGTCATCGGGTACTAGAGAAGAATATTCGTTGGAGGCAAAGTAGAGACAGATGGATTAGAAAGAGCACAGGAAGAGTAAGAGGAAAAGGGGGGTGGTGGGGGGGGGAGAAGGTTTCGACCGACTCAGGGAGGCGCCGGGGAAGGCCGATCGGGTTGTTGAGCAGACTGGAATTTAAGCCAAGGGTCCCAACGAGAGAGAAACCCAAGGATTCTATCGTTGGCAAGTGCGCTTACTCTTTCCATCTCACAGATTTCTGAAACTTTCCTAAGCCAATCTGAGATCGATGGAATATTAGCGGATTTCCAATGAACGGGTATGAGGGATCTGGCTGCATTGATCAGGTGAATGAGCAATGAATTCTTGTATTGTAGAAGTGGTGTTGGACTGAGGTGCAGTAGACAGAGTTCAGGGGAGAGGGTGATCCCCTCACCCACAATGGACGAGCACAAAGCTTGGATTTGTTGCCAGAAGGCGGAGATGTGCGGACAGGACCACCATATGTGGATTAAAGTACCTTTCTCGAGACCACATCTCCAACAGGTATCATCGGAGGCAGGATACCATCTCTTAATTTTATCAGGTGTAGCATACCACTGTGTAAGCAGTTTATATGCGGTTTCCTGAAGTTTCGTGCTTAGCGAGCACTTGTGTGCAAGAATGCAAGCTCGTTTCCATTGGGTCTCCGAAATAGAAGTGTTCAACGAGGCGCTCCACTTCCCCCTGAACCTGTCCTGCCCTGTATCAGTGTGTTTCTGTAGCCAAGCATAGGTCTGGGAGATAGATTTCTCAACCCGCTCAAACCCCATTCATTTAAATGGCCCCTGTTCACATCTGAGCGTTTTGCAAAATGCCTGTAGCTGAAAAAAGTACATGAGCTTCTTTTTGGGCTGATTACCAGCGTTTTTGATAGATGTCAATGAAAAACGCCTGAAAAAATCGCGGTAAAATCGCGGTAAAAATCGTGGTAAAAATCGCGGTAAAATCGCGGTAAAAAACGCTACGCTCAAGTGTGAATGCAGCCTTACAGAGTGAAGTGTATGTCTACTTGGCTATGTACAGACACATTTTCCTAACAGGTCCTCCAGGCTCTCTGGGCGTGATTATTGCGGACTGTTACTGAGTTGGTGATTTTTGAGGAAAATCTTAAGAGCTGGAATCAATCCCCATTGAGGGAACGCGAGGAACCAAATGATTATAATGTACACTGGGGACCCTGTGAGACTCCAATTATATGCCTGTCTGACCGCTCTATAATTCGAGGGTCTAGATGTTCCGGTAAGCGCTTTATCTGTGTGGAGCACTGTGGTGGACTGACCTTTGGGTTTGGACTTAATCCTGGGAGCTGGATCTTTCCTCCACTTTCTTTCTATATCTCATCCACAAGAAAGGACTCTGGCTCGGATATGCTCTTTTCTAGATTAAAGGACTGGCTATCATATGTCTTTTTACAGCTGATATATAGTGTATAACATCATTAGTGGTGCTGCACCCTTTGTCTATATCTTTTTGGGATCCATATCATATCCTTGGTGCTGGCTGCCTAATAAATTTATATTTTTTTAGCTCATTATTTATTTAAATGTGCTGACAGCCTATTGGCATACTATTTTCATAAGTGTGTGACTAAGTGCGGCTCCCTGGTTTTTTATTTTATTAACACTGACCTGCGTGCTAAAACTATAAAAAGAAAAATGATAAGTGTAATAAATAGAAAACAAAATTAGTAAAGAAAGTACACAATGCCTTCAATCTAGTTTCTGCCATTTCTTTAGACAATAGTGGTGTAATTTTCTTTTTGTTACCACCTAATGCCTGGTGTGCGTATGTTATACTTTATAATTCTCTAATCATTTTCTTTTCAAATCTCTGGGCACTGCTCCTAGTATGTTGGACCCATATAACTAGGTACCCAATCAGAGCTAAGCTCATCCTTTTCCTCAGTACAGTGTGTGTAGGAACCTTGAGTGATAACTGAAGCTCTCACATCGGACAGTTAAGTGGTGGAGCAGAGCTTAACTCCCTGTCCAGAAGAAGTCAAAGTCCTTTGTATTGCAGAAGGGTCTCCCTGGGCAGTGGTTCTGAACCACCAGGCTTTGGCTTGGTCCTGTACCAGAGCCTTCCTCTTACTGGGCCCAGGTTTCCTAGCTGCTAGAGCATATGGCGACTGCAAATTGGCAGGAGTGCTCTAATCTGCTCTCCCAACACCTCCTGGAGTGGGGATGGAGATGTGGGTTTCCTTCTGATCAGCTCTGTCTGCCCTACAGTCCCAGCAAAGTGATGCAAACTAGGCTCTGGCTTCTCCACTAGTACATAGGAGAAGCTGGCTGGAGGAGGCCTTGCGGCTTTACCCTTGTTCTAGGGACCAACAGGGGTGCAGGATAGCTTGTGAATATCATAGAGAATCTCTGTGTATATGCTGCTGACACCTGCCTGTGCAAGCTTAAGCCAGTGACACTGCAATTGAGCAGTAGTCATGTCTGGAGCTGGGGTGGGAGAGGGGGACGAGGAGCTTGTTGATCCTCACAGAGCCTCCAGCAGCCATTAGGTTTGACTAAACTGCAGCACACATGGCAGGGAAGTGTGCAATTCTTCTGCTAGGATATTGTGTGTGCATAGCTCAAGGGGTGGCCAGCTTGGGGCATGCACTCACTTTCACATTTTCTTCCTGGGCTCTTATTATCCCCTCAGTATTGCCCCAGTGATAGTTCTTCTTTCATTGATACCCAGTTTGAAATTGCTTGTTGGAAATTTGCATCCATTCTGATTTGTTTGAGCATTCATTTGACCAGCCACAACCCAAACACTGTCTGCTCCAGAGACTTCATATTACAATAAAAATATGAATTGAAAATACGCAAGGAACTGGAATTGTAACTTATAAGAACCAATAAGATTTCACTGTTTATTTTTGGGGAAGCATTAAATAAGGAAATGGTTGGTTACTGTTGGATACAACTGCAATGATATGCTATCTTCTCCTCAGTTTTAATGGATTAGCCCTGTAGTTTCTTTTGATAACAAGTTATGGATTTAGGTGTACCTATAACCCAAAGTTTTTTGTTTCTGATGGATAGAGTCTGGGAGATTTAGATTGTGGGTCATTAACAGGTCGATTGTGAACTACCTGTTGATCATGGCCATGTAGCAGCATTGAAGGTTTTGGAAGGATTTACTGGGCCCTGGTTTCCCTAAGGTTGAGAATTAGTGTCCTAGAGAGATGTACAGAAAATGTTTATATTTTTATAAAGTTTTTTTTTTTTTTGTATATGTTTCATGAAGGTTGCATGAAGAAGCAACCTACTGGAGCTTCTACTCTCCTTCTCCCTCTCCCTCTCCCAGATAAACCAGCCAAATATATTAGATTTGCAGACCAAGCTTACCTGTTTCTACATCCCTGAATGCATGACATTTCTTCAAATAAGTGTGCTCAAGCTTGACTATAGAAAAGTCATGTTCACGGCTATGTAAAAAGTAATTTTCATGTAATGAGAAAACGGATTTAGAACAACAATATCAGCTTGCAAACTCACCTTTAGCTTTGATTATTTTGAAATTATCAATTCACACCAAGCAGCTACATTAGCCTTTTATTATACATTTAATAAGCTCAACCCCAACGTATAACAAAATACAGTTTTGTTATAACATGTTGGGTGGTGTCATAAAAATAATTTAAAAATAAGTACAGTTGGTACAAATGCACTAAATATTTACAATCCACTCAGTATTCATTCTCCATTTTTTACATTATGCACTTTTTATAATTCCCACTCTGGTCTTTTTGTATTTTCTTTTTTTATAGTTTTACTATTTGTGTATTCATGAATGTGTTATATGAAAATAAAAGTGTATATAAAAGTCAGCAGTCTGCCTTTATTATACTGTCAATGATAGAATCCTGGAAGGATCTCGTCTTTGAAGGGCTGTAAAGGCACATTTCGTTGAAAGGTTATTCCCATAGATATAAAATCAGAAAACTCTTCCCACAATGCACTGTATATTAACTTAACACCATAAGTGCTGGCAAGCAATATAATGAGCGGCATGGCATTTACTGGAGGGAGTAAAAATCCAATATTAGTCAAATGTAACATTTAAAACTTTTATTACATGTTTGAAACATTAGATGGTCGTGGGCACAAGGGATGCATGAAGAGTATGGCATTTGGAAAGTATTGCATGGGGAAAACTCTGTATTAATACTAAACATATGGCTGATTTAGTTTAAGGTAGAAAGGCAATGAAAGCAGATAAAAGTAAAAACATAAACGGTAAAGTAGTATATTTACTAGGATGAGGTGGCTTTTTGGTTAGCATTAATGCTTTATAGTAATTGGGTCCTACCAAAGCCATGGTCTTTAAGGGAATCTATATATTTCCTTTTTCAGTTTGCTTGGAACCTTCCTGATTGTTCAGAAAAATAAAATCCCACAAACTATCATTGCATCCATGAAGTGTATAGCCACTGGTTATAGCATAGTTATTTCTTCAATGTCAAATTTAGAGATGGGCTGAACGATTCCCTGTTAATGGCAGAAGTTTAGAACATCGCAAAAGTTTATAACCAAATAACGAACCCCATTGAAGTCTATGGGACTCAAACTGAAAAAATCAAAAGTGACTATTTTGAAGGTTTATATGCAAGTAATTGGGCATACAATGGTTATGGGGTGTCTGGCTACTGCCCTGAGGGACATGTATCAATGAAAAAAAAGTTTGTAAAAAACTTTATTTTTCAATGAGCAGTGACCTACTGATGCTTAAAGTGAAATGATCAAAGTGAGAAATTACAATAAAAATGAAAAAAATTATTTCAATAAAGTGCCTAGGGGGTCCCCTTAGTTTGTCTGTAATGTGACACATCTGTACTGTGTATAGAGCCTGCTGCAGCAATAATGACATTTATAAAGCCCAAAAAAAAATGACATTTTCCATTCAAGCTTTCTTTATTTTTACAAACATCGGCTTGGGGAGCCAGTCTGTATGATGAGGTCCCAATTTAGTGCACTTGGAACAAGATTAAAGTTTTTTGGATAAAATCATGGTGTCTCTTTCGCAGACTTTAGATAGAAGTAACAGGCATGGGAAAATTGGGCTTTGGGTGTTGGTGGTGCCTTCACACCCTAACCCTATAGAGGTACTCTTAATGAAAGCAAGAATCGGCCTTGCTGTCAAAAATATAAATGATATGCACCTGTCAAACAGGTGCGGATAAATTGGTCTTTGGGTGTCAGTGGTGCCTTCACACCATAACCTTATCAATGTACTCTTGATGAAAGGAAGAATTGGCCCTGCTGTCAAAAATTGCAATGATATGCACCTGTCAAACAGGTGCAGAAAAATGGGTAGAAAAATGCGTGGGGAAAAAAAACCCGAGCTGGCCTGAGCCTGTCGTTATGTCACACTCACACAGGTACTCATTGACGGCCCTCTGCTGCATGTACAGCTGCTGCAGCATTGCCAATATCGAGTTCCACCTAGTGGGAATATCGCAAATCAGACGGTTTACAGGCAGCTGGAATTCCTGCTAAATTTCAGGCAATTGAGCACCGGCTGTGTATGACCTCCTGAAATGGCTACAGACTCTTCTGGCCTGCTTTAGCAGATCCTCCAACCCTGGGTACCTATTTAAAAAATTCTGAACCACCAAATTGAGGACATGTGCTAGGCACTGTGCCCTGTCCTGCATCCTCCTGAGTTGCAAGCAGTCTTAGCCATTGTGCTGTGAACTAAATATAATTTCCCTGCCCATGCTTGCTGGACCACATTTCAGTAGTAACGTGGACCTTGTGGCTGACTGCCTTGCCCAACAATGTCACAACATTGCCTTTCACGTGATGGTAGAGAGCTGAAAAAGCCTTACATGAAAAGAAATAGCGACTGGGAACCTGCCACTGTGGTACAGCATATTCTGTAAATTCACAAAAGGGGGCAGAATGGAAAGGCAGGAGTTGTAAAGCCAGTAGGTTTGACAAGCTTGCATTTAGACACCGGGCATGTGGGTGGCAGTGACCATATTTTTTTTTGCTGCAGCAGATGGGGCAGAGAAATTTTCCTGCTGTAGTCTACAGCTGGTGGTGTGCTACTGACAGACATGCTGCAAGGACTTGGGAAACCTTGCGCTAAACCATAATCCCTGTCAGTGGAGGCTAATGAGAGGTCATGAGGAATAGTGGGGGTAGACAGGAAAGGCGAGTGAGGAGAAGCAGAATGGCATCTCTTTTGCGTGGTTTTCAGGTGCTCTTGCCAACGGGTGTTGGGAGGTTAAATGCTTGCAAATTGCAGCAGTGCAATTGGCTGCACATGTGCTAAAAAAAAGCCCAAACAGCTGCGCTGTGGGAAGTGGGCCAGAAGATAACAGCTCCACAATCTGGTGGATTAGGGTGCCTGCTCTCTACTCTTCCATGAAGGCTGCCTCTTTATGGTTGTGCCTCATCCTCACTTTGCTCCTCTGCTCTATCCGGCACCTAAGTCGCGTCAGTGATCTCATCATCATCATCCCCTTCATCCTAATTATCACTGGAGACAACTTGGCAATATGCTGCGGCTGGGGGAACATAACTGACAATTTGTTGTTTACCAGTTTTCTACCCTCACTGTAGGCTCATGTTCCAACCTTCCTCAACCTCAGAGCCAAGATCTGAATCAAGTAATGGCTGTGCATGTTCAAGGAGCAAGTGGCTAATGCTGTGTATAAATAACTCAGCTGACTCCTCAATGCCTGATGCTGGGGCTATGGCAGGAGTAGATGTGGACAAAGAGGCAGAATAAGCTGCAGTGGACTGCGCACTAGTCTCTGCCTGGGTGACAGGGGATGAGGAGTATGAGGAGGAGGATGATGGTTTTGTAAGCCAGTCCACCAACTCATCTGCATGGGCAACATCACTAAACAGAGAAAATGATGCCCTGCTTGAGGACTGACCACGTCCACCTTTGCCTGTGGACACATATGCTGTTGGCCCCCTCACAGTGCCATGGGAACATCTGCCTCTCCTTGCTGGCCTCCCAGACATGATTGGGGGGTGCATAATAACAACATGTAATAAAGATGTGGAAATGTGTACGTGGATGCACTTTAATCAATGGAAAGTGGTGTTTGGTGCTCTTTAACTTGAGTACTCACTACACAGACACACTCCACTGGCACACTACATATACAGTATACTGCAATATACTGCAGTAAACTGCACTGACACACTGCAATATACTGTGGTAAACATGCACTAACGCACTGAAATATACTACGTTAAACGTCCAGTAACTCACTCAAATAAATTGCATTAAGTTTGCAATAATGCACTGATATATACTGCGTTAAGCATGCAGTAACACACAGATATATGCTGTGTTAACATAACCCCGGTATTTAACATCAAAGTATCGATGTAAAACTGCAGCGGGCGGTCCATAAGTGGTTCAATTCTTCCTCACCTTTTCCCCTTTAGCTATGGTTTTTCCCTTGATATATTATTATCATTTTGGGTTTTTTTTGTTTATTTCATTACTTTTTTTGTGCTATAATAATTTATTTTAAATCTTTATTTATTTGTAAAAAATTTTGCATTGGTTTGTACCAAATTGAAATTATTGGATCATTATATATGGGACAAATATAGAATAAAATGTATACTTTTTATCTACACTAACACCAGAAAATGATGCACCATTTGCAAGACAATATTACCAGAAGAAAGCATTGTTTGTCCTTCAAAAATTATATACATATTACATTGTTATCTTAAGTAATAAAAATGTTATCTTTGAGTCATGAGTTGAAACGTAAAAATTTACCTGGGAAAGATGAACTGGTTAATAGCAATTAAAATAGAAAAATACACTCTTTTCCAGTTTGGGCAATGATAAATATAAGTCAAGTGTTTCTGTAGATTTTGATTTAAAGTCAAACTTTTACTCGGTATTGTCCAGCAGACCAGCACTGATGAAAGCTGTTGTGACTGTTCAGCACCAAAGTAGCTGCCAACAACAAGTTTAATAAATATAAAGATATAAGAAAATCCTCTACCTGCACACTCTGGATAAACTTAAACCATGAAAGTGTCCATATATTACCACCAAAGTGCTCCAAATAGTGCAAATAGAATGATGTAGAGATCTTCTCTAGTGCCTCCACACAGTAAAAAAAAAAGTGGGCTGTGTTATCTTCCACCACCATCAGAGAGATTTCCTACTAACCAGACACAGACATATGGAAAGCATATTGGATCTTTTAGAGAGATTTCTTTCCTATACTGTAAATGGACACTCCCCAGTGTCACTCCAATCCAGTCAGATAGTATCTCCAGAGTGGTTTACCCTATAATCAGGGGAAAGACAAAAGGCCCTTCATATTGTAGTTTTTTAACCATTTATTTGTTGCACACTAGATAAAAGCACTTACAGATGTTGCAGATCAAAAAGGGCTTGTTTGCATGTTAGGGACGCCGATTAGCGTTCCCCCTGTGTTTCAAGATGGTGTAAGTGACGTGTCATGCTAATACCACCACACGTCACTTCCACCATCTTGGAATGCAGGTGGAACACGAATCTGAGTCCCTGCCGTGCAAACAAGCCCATTTTAATCTGTAACATCTGTAAGTGTTTTTAACTAGTGCACAACAAATAAATGGTTTAAATACTACACTATGAAGGGTCTTTTGTCTTTGCCTTGATTATACACCACTCTGGAGATTCTATCTTACTGGATTGGAGTGACACTGGGGAGCATCCATTTATAGGAGAGAAATCTCTCTAAGTGATCCAATATGCATTCCATATGTCTGTGTCTGGTGAGTAGGAAATCTCTCTGATGGTGGTGGAAGATAACACAACCAACTTTTTTGCTGTGTGGAGGAACCAGAGAAGATCTTTACAAAGGACCTCAACTGTAAGGGTACATTCACACCAGGTGTAGTAGGGCTGCACTGGGCAGCTATTCCAGCACAGTTCCACCACAAGACAAGGCAAAATGCCCCTTCTCCTACCTAGATGGTTCACACCACCACATTGCAGTGGTGTGTACTGAAAAAAGCATGGCAAGCAATACTCTTTTCCAGCACAGCGCAGTATGAGACAATCCACTGCCTTGTACCTTGCGGCAGCCAATAGAACCTAATGAAATATCACTGTGTGACATTTTTAAATAAAGTTTGTAAAAAAAAAAGTGAACAGTGTGATGTGCTGCAATTGGCACTGCTGTGATTCCACCTTATCCCACTTCACACCAGCCGCTGCATTGCAATGTATTCTAAAACTGAGAGTAGGGCCCAGCAGCTACATGTGTTGGCATAGACTCAGTAGGAAAGGGCTCTAGAACATACAATGTACTTCCTTAGTCCTCAACTAGATAAACATTCATACTCTACAAGTTCAACATGGGCATGTTTTTGTCAGTCTGAAAAAGAAAACAGTTGCCTCAAAGAAGCAAAATTTTACTTTTTTGTCAGTTTCCGAAAATCATAGCTGACTGGAGTTTAAAATAGAAAGTAATTTAAAAAATACAATTCTACAAATGATTAAATCAAAGTAATTAGAGTTTTCCTTAAAATGGTATTAAAGGTTTGTCTTAAAAAAAAAAAAATAAATAACAAACATGTCATACTTACCTGCTTTGTGCAATGGCTTTGCACGGAGCAGCCCCAATCCTTTGCTTCTCAGGTCCCCTGCCGACACTCCTTGCTCCTCCCCCTTGACCCATAGGCTTCCTTTGGGGCATCCGCTGTCAGCTGTCCCTCCTCACCCTTGAAGGCGCCGCTGGGAGCCGATCACATGACCGGAAAGGAGCGCCCTGAATATGGAAGTACAGTATAAGCATCTTTCTTCTACAGCAAGGGTATGCAAACTGTGGCCCTCCAGATGTTGCAGAACTACAAGTCCCATGATGCATAGCAAGACCCTGACAGCCACAAGCATGACACCCAGAGGCAGAGGCATGATGGGACTTGAAACAGCTGGAGATCCACAGTTTGCATATCCCTGTTCTACAGGGTAGTTTGTATTGGAGTTAGAAGGGGGTGGGGGGCATTTAGGCTTGTTAATAGCCTGGAATTCCACTTTGTTTGGATAGAGTGTTTATTGCTGTCTGTGCCCTCATTAGGGAGATTTGCACTCTCTATTTGTTCTGTTTACTGCTATCACAAAGAGTGAAAGTAAAAGAAAATCCCAAACTTTGGTCTGCCATCAGAATGAGAATAGAGGGAAAACCTCCCAATTGGGGACATTAGTTCTGGTGACCCTGGTGACAACCAGGATTTCCCTGCCTTCAGAGGGATTTACTCTCACCTCTTGTTTTTGCAATAGGAAAGAAAGTGAAGGGACATCTCACCAATGAGATGGCAAAAAAAATTACAGGGGTTATAACTATCTTTACAAAATAAAAAATAATGCCTTTATTTCCACTTCAATAATGACATTTTGCATTAAGCAGATAGTAGTACGTGCATACCTGAGGGTTCAGAGTAACCACATTATGCTTCGCTCAATCAGGGTGTAGTGAATAAGTGGTTGTTAAGGAGCGAGGTTGGAAAGCCGGCCGCGGCGTCCTTAACAACCGATGAGTCATCAGCTGTCAATGGGTTTTCTCTCTTACAGCTAAAAAAAAAAAAGTGAAAAAAAATAACGGCGTGGGGGTCCCCCCAATCCATACCAGGCCCCTTGGGTCTGGTATGGATTTGAAGAGGAGCCCAATGCCAACATTTTAAATAAAAATGGCATGGGGTTCCCCCAAAATCCATACCAGATCCTTATCCAAGCATGCAGCCCAGCAGGGTAGAAAAGGGGGGAGAGGAGCAAGTGCCCCCCCCCCCCCCCCACTAACCATACCAGGCCACAGCTCCGGTAAGTGGGGAAAGCACCCGGGAAGTGGCCGGAGGGGAGTGGGCACTTCTCCCATCACCCATAAAAGTGATCCCATGGCAAATCCACCACTGGAACCACTTTTAGGTGAAAGAAGACTGCCGGCCACATAGGGAAATACTGCAGTTATGGCAGCTATCTGCTGCCACAACACCGGTATTTACCGTCTAAGTATCAACGTAAATACTCTGCGGGCGGTCCGGAAGTGGTTAAAGTGAAACAATAAAAATGAAAAATGACTTTAAATATAGTACCTGGGGGGTCACCTTAGTCTGCCTGTAAAGTGGCACATCTGTACCTTGTATAGAACCTGCTTCAGCAAAACTGACATTTCTAAAGGAAAAAAAATGACATTTAAATTGCCGGCAATACAATACCATTGCAACAATAGAAAATCTGGTATAGATATGAAGGGGAACCCCATGCCAACATTTTAAATAAAAACGGCGTGGGATCCCCCCAAAAAAATCATACCAGACCCTTATCCAAGCATGCAGCCCGGCAGGGTAGGAAAGGGGGAAGACAAGCAAGCGCGCCCCCTCCCAAAAAATACAAGGCCATATGCTCTCAAAAAATGGGGTGCTTTGGGGCAGGGGGGCTCTGCCATATTGATGGGGGTAAGAGCCTCTTCCGCACAACCCTGGGCGTTGATTGTTGGGGTCTGCTGGTGGGGGCTTATCAGAATATAGAATCCCCCTTTAACAAGGGGGCCCCTAGATCCCAGCCTCCCATGTGAATGAGTATGGGGGATCTCTACCCATTCACCAAAAAAGTGACAAAAATTAATAAAAACACAGTGACAGTTTTTCACAATTCCTTTATTAAAAAATAAAAAAAACATCCCCTGATGTAGATCCATCATCATCACATTGACGCCGCCCCTGCTGACCTAAAAAAAGAAAAAAAAAAGCTCTGCAACAAAGGCTAACCGCCTACTGCCTGCTCCGCCGTATGACAGTTCTTATATAGGTAAGGGGTGAGGCCATCTGAGGACATGAACTTGTGGCATCGCCCCCCTTGTGACGTCACCGACTGGTGCATGCTGGATTGGTGATGTCACAAGGGAGCGGTGCCACCAGGGGAAGTTGCCAGGTGGCCCCGCTCTTACCTATAAAGGAACTGTCAAACGGCAAGCAAGGCATTCGGCGGTAAGCCTTGGTTGACGTTGCAGCCTTTTTTTTTTTTTTTTTTTGGGTCTGTTCAGGGTCGCGGCGTCATGTTTTACAATAGATCTACATTAGAGGACATTTTTTCTATATTTTTTTAAACACTTTACCACTGCTCACTGTGCTGCTACTGCAGCACATTGGCTCGTTACCGTCTGGCGACGTAGACCTACGTCACCAGACATTCCCCTCTCTCGGCGGCGCACGCTCCTGCTGTATTCAGTCACAACGGGAGTCGGGCCAGGGGAGGAGCGGTGGTGATCACCGCCGCTCTTCCCCGATCGTCAGGGATCGAGTGTGGAGACCTGCCCGCTTGTGTAAACAAAGCGGGCGGATCTCTTAAGTGACAGGCAGGGTCAGATTGCAGGATTCAGCATAGCTGAACCTGTGATCTGTGCCTGTGTCACACAGTCCCCTCCCCCCACACACGTTAGTAAGCACCAGGCATACATTAACCCCTTGATCACCAGTAAAAGTTAACCCCTTCCCTGCCAGTGTCATTTTTACAGTAACAGTGCATATTTATAGCACTGATTACTGTAGTAATGTCACTGGTACCCCAAAAAGTGTCAAAAATGTCAGTCAAGGGTCCGATCTGTCCGCCACAATGTCGCAGTCCCGCAAAAAAAAACGCAGATCGACGCCATTACTAGTTAAAATAAAAAACAATAAAAATGACATAAATTTCCCGTAGTTAGTAGCTGCGATAACTTTTGCGCAAACCAATCAAAATATGCTCATTGCGATTTTTTTTACCAAAAATATGTAGCAGAAAACAAATTGGCCTAAAATGTTAAAAAATTTTGATTTTTACATTTTTTGGGGGGGAATTTCATATAAAAAAATGTGAAAAATATTGTTATTTTTTCAAAATTGTCGCTCTTTTTTTGTTTATAGCGCAAAAAGTAAAAATCGTAAAGGTGATCAAATACCACCAAAAGAAAGCTCTATTTGTGGGGAAAAAAAGGACGTCAATTTAATTTGGGTACAGTGTTGCATGACCGCGCAATTGTCTGTTAAAGTAACACAGTGCCGAATCGCAAAATATGGCCTGGTCAGGAATGGGGTAAAATCTTCCGGTCTTAAAGCGGTTAAAAATACACTCATTGAGAATTTTTTTTTCAAAGACATGTAGCTTAATACATTTTGGCCTAAATATATGACAAAAATTAAATATATTGGATATTTTTTAACTGTCAAAGTAGAAAAATATTGTTATTTTTTCAAAATTGTCGAATTTTGTTATTAATATCGCAAAAAATAAAAATCACAGAGATGATTAAATACCACCAAAAGAAAGCTCTGTTTGTGGGAAAAAAAGGACATAAATTTCGTTTGGGTACGGCGTTGCATGACCGCGCAATTGTCAGTTAAAGTCGCACAGTGCCGAATCGCAAAAAGTGGCCCAGACGTAAAGAAGGAAAATCCTCCGGTGGTAAAGTGGTGTAAAGGAATTTTCAAAAACTGCCTGTTTTAATTTATTTTTACACTTTTTTGGTGAATGGGTAAAGATACTATGTACCCCATACTCATTCACATGGGGGGGCTGGAATCTGGGGGCCCTCTTCTTAAAGGGACTTCCAGATTCCGATAAGCCCCCTACCGAAGACCCCCACAACTATCGCCCAGGGTTGTCAGGAAAAGGCCCTTGTCCCATCAACATAGGGACAAGGTGCTTTGGGGGGGAGACAGAGACATACGCTGTTTTGTTTTTTTAATTTTGGCATGGGGTTTCCCTTAAGATCCATCCAAGACCCAAAGGGCCTTGTATGAATTGGGGGGACCCCATGATGATTTTTTTTTTTACATTTTTATATTGCCACAATGGTATTGCATTGCCGGCAATTTAAATGTAATTTTTTTTTCTTTAAAAAAGGTCAGTTTTGCTGCAGCAGGTTCTATACACGGTACAGATGCGCCACTTTGGAGGCAGATTAAGGGGACCCCCCCAGGCACCATATTTAAAGGCATCTTTTAATTTTTATTGTTAAAATCTCTGCTTCTGAAAAAAATTTAACTTAAAAAATGTTTGCATCACTATATGTCCCTCAGGGCAGTACCCATACCCCCATATCCTTTTTATGGCAATAACTTACATATAAGCTTTCAAAATGGGGACTTTTGATTTTTCAAGTTTGGGTCCCACGGCTTTAATAGTAGAGGTAAAATGCCAACGCTCAAAATATCCACAGATGTGGCTAAATGCAAATAATGTCTGTAGTAATGTCCAAAGCAGGCTGGGGGTGGATAGAAAGTAGTCAAACACTTGGGCAAAGGCTCTTCTCCAAGAGTGAAGATGACTCCAAATCAGGAGCAAAAGGAAACACAGAAGAGCGCCTCTAAGTGAGGCCTCTTTAAGCCTCTTTAAGAAAGGAGTGCGCTTGCTCTGTAAGAGCCTTGCACATGCTCAGAAACGCATTATGTTCTCCCCTCTTCGGTGACCTCACACGCCAGCTGGTGTTGCAGTCCACGCTACCTTCCACCCAGCCTATTACCAGGAATACACCATACTCGCCGGTGGGATCCTGACTTGGATGACGGCTGTGAAACTTCAGACGCTCTTACCATCCTGCTGGATCATCACCCCATTTATGAGCCTTTTTTATCCCTCTATCATGTGAGTCCTCTACTGGCTTTTTGCCTCTTGTATATATAATAAACTGCTACACTTAAAGGCGCTCTTCTGTGTTTCCTTTATAGACTTTAATAGGGTTTGTTTCTCTGTTCGGGAGTTCTGGTGCAAACCGACCATGGGGGGCAGTTCAGCCCAACTCTAGTAAGAATAAGCAACTGACCAAGGTTTATAAAAAAAAAAAACGCTTACCTATATTTTGTACATTCCTAATTCACTTCGATGGATAGAATCACTGGTATTGCAAATCCTATGAACTAATATGTCATTGACACCAGTGCTGAAAGATACAAATGAAAATGTAGGGAAAATGTTCACTCAGACTATCACTTCAGCTTTCGCACATGTGAACAAATTCCTGCCTGTCCAGCTCGAAAGGAGATTAGCACCAAGGAGCTATGAGGCATTAAGTAATTTACAATTTCTAGGTACAGTTTTCATTCATCACAGCTCTTGATTCACTGCCTGCCATCTACATGGCTGCCGTTTGAACCACACAGTCATCTGTCTTTTTAAATGGAACAAGTAGCTTTATTTTGAAATAGTTTAGTTTACTGATGTTTTATTTTATTTTAAATTTAAATTTGAGTTCCACGTTAATCCATCAGCAGGACCTAGGTGTTTTCTTATGTTTGTCATGTTGAAAGGCCCGCAGTGGTTTGTTGTCATTGGATGGTCTGTATTTGCTTTGATGGTGAGTATTGCGCACTGGTAATAATATCACTTGTCGATGTATACAAAACCAATTTTCTTTCTATTGCCAGTTAACTTAATTAGCTCAAGAGAAATATATAAAGTGTCGTAACCCATAGCAACCAATTATCAAGAATTTTTTACAGTCTTAACCACCTCTTAATTAACCTTTTGTATTTCTTCCCATCCCTCTTCATACTGAGATTTACAGATCCTTCCTGGACAGCAGAGTTGACCTGCAGCTAAGCAATAACAGCTAGGTCACCTCCCCACACCCAGTCAGTGATTGGAGGGTGAATGAACAGCAGAAGACTGATTAGGTCATCTATTTGCTCTTTATGTCAGCACATGGGCACAGCAGCACGCCTGATTGGCTCTTAGGCTACGTGTACACTGGCCACCCCTAAACGTGACTCTCCTGGCAGCAGAAAAATGCTAAATATGGCAAAAAAGTGGTAGCGATTCAGTTTTTGCTAAAATGTTTCTATGCTAAAAGAGATTCTTCTGCGTTCAGGAGAGAGACGTTTAACTGCCCCTAAACTCTGCTGCTTCTATACTCTGATAAAAGCCTATGTGTATATGAGCATGAAGTACAGGGGCTTTGGCAAAAAGAAATAACACCAAATGCTCCTAAACTCACATTTAGGAGCACCATTGTACATGAGGCCTTAGTGCTGGCCCACTCTACGGTCTACAGAGGATTACTGATAACAAGACAATTTCAGGTACTTACACAAGCTGCTTTAAAAAAAAAAAAAAGTTAATTTACACTTGTGAATTTTGGCAATGTGCACTAAAATGTGAATGACACCCCAACACATTGCAGTGGCACAATGCACAGCACAGGCCATGATGCATGTACCATGCTTTGTGGTGTGCTACATTGTAAAAACTGGTTATGCACGTTTTTTCATCCATTGTGGTGGATGTGCAATAACACATGCCATACCACATGTTAACGCGTGTGCATTAATGCATTGGTAAGAATCACTTAAGTGTAAATAGACCCTTAAAACGGTAGTCAACTGCACCAAATGTTTTTTTTTTTAAACCCTGCAAGGTAAAGGCATAATGTGCTAGTATGCATCACATACTAGAACATTATGAAATACTTACCTTAGAACCCTCCAGCGACACGCTGTCACCCAATGAGAGGGCTTCCATCTTCACCCAGTTTTCTTTCCGGGTTCGCGGGCACCGGCCATCTGATTGGCCTCCCCAATAATGTCACTCCCGCATGGACTGCGGAATGGGGCTCTGAAGGGACAGCACGGGTATGCCGTCCCTTCAGAGCGCATGCGTCAGTGACATCATTGGCTACATGCAGTGTAAATATTTCCTCAACAGTGCAAGTTTAAGAGATATTCACTGTACCTAAACGTAAGCCTTATTATAGGCTTACCTGTAGGTACAAGTGCAAAAAAAGAGTTTACTTCCACTTTAATGATTTCTTTATAGATTCATAACTCCATTCAGTTTTTGATATATCTTGCTAAAGTATGTATAAAACCCAAACTTTTTTGGGAGACTTCACCTTACTTCACATCTTATAGATACAACAGGAACCAAGGGGAAGTTTTTCCAAAATGAAGCAAGCCCTCTCTTAGACAGATGTCCCCCAATAGGAGTCTCCATTGCAATACTTACCCTCTAGTGCTGATCAGGTGACAAAATGTAATTTTCCCTGATTTTTAGTCCTTGTGATAATGGATACCAAGGCAATTAGAGAGGGAGAGTCTTCCTAGCAGGGATAATGGCAACAATACAAACCTGACAGGGGATTCCAAAAGTTTTCTACTCCGTCCAAAACAAAAAAGGCAATAAAGTGATTGTAAAGTCTTATTTTTTTTTCTTTAAAAATAACAAACATGTAATACTTATCTGCCCTGTGCAGTTGGTTTTGCACAGAGCAGCCCAGTTCCTACTCTTCTCGGTTCCCTCTTTGGTGCTCCTGGCCCCTCCCTCCTGTTGAGTGCCCCCACAGAAAGCAGCTTGCTATTGGGGCACCCGAGCCGAGCCACAGCTCCCTCTGTCTATTCAGACATGGAGCCTTATTTTGGCCCCGTTCCCTCTCTCTCCTGATTGGCTAACTGACTTTGACTGACAGCAGCGGGAGCCAATAGCACCAATCAGGAGGGAGAATCCAGTATGGCCTGAGGCAGTCGGGCACATCGCTGGATAGAGATTGGGCTCAGGTAAGTATTAGAGGGGCTAAGGGGGCTGCTACACACAGATGTTTTTTTATCCTAATGCATAGAATACATTCATATAAAAAACCTTCTGACTTTTACAACCACTTTAAATACAGTTTAAAGTTGAATTCCAGGAAAACAGCTAAATACAGGGATTAAATACATTTATGAGAGCTGTTTTACCTGCCAAAACATTATTATTTCTGTCCATCCAGTCTCGAGATTTACACAGCTCTGCCCCAATACACAGCACTGTCTAGCAGTGACGGGGGCCTGATCTTTCTTTGCTGCAGTTTCACTTTCACTTTCAGGTCTCCTACCCACCTTCATTCTGTGACTGGACATTTAAAGGAGAATTGGCTCACAGAAGATCTTATCCCTCCTATTACTCTTCGTTTTCCTTCTAACCACATGCTGCTTTCACTGCAATACTCCTGACTGGCTCCTTGTGCTGCTCTTCTCTCTGAGCTCTGCTGTATAGACTGTACAGGGGACTGCTAGAGGCTAGTCAAATTCTGAAAACTACACTGCTTGCATGAAAAGAAAAACATGATGTATTCATGATTAGAGAACTGCATTTATTTATTTATTTGAATCTTTTATATCTGTCTGGAGTTCACCGTTCAAGCTACTAACTTGCTGACACTTGCCTGCATGCATCTCACTCATGAAAGGAAGACATGCTTGTTCCTGCCCCTCCTTCCTCCTATGGTTTTCTATTGGTTTACCACTTTCACCACTTGACTTCCGAAAGATTTACCCCCCTTGATGACCAGGCCATTGTTTGCTTTACGGCACTGCCATGACAATTGCGCGGTCATGCCATGAAATTAGGTCATTTTGGGCCTGATTCATAGTACGGCGAATTGGCGTTTCGGCGTGATTTTGCGAAGCGGCGATTATTTAAGTCTGAAATTGGCATTCAAAGAACGGCGGGCGGAAAATAGCGCCTAGTGTGAGATTCATTAAGATGCAATATGGTCAGAGCGCGACTTAAAACCACGCCAGCTAAAAGCTCGACTAAAGTTTAGCCAAATTTTCCCCTGTACCCCCAAAAATCCCAAATCACTGTGGAAGGTGTGGAAGTCAATTTGGAGATGACTTGCGTTTAAAAAATCTCAAAAACTGACTTAGAAAGAGAGATATCTGCGAAAGTGTGGAAAGGTTAAACAGCTCCTCCAGCCGCGAGCTGCGAACTCGCGAATGTGCGCATGCGCAACGTCAAATTGGCTCAAAAAATTTCGCCAGCGCGATTTTGGGTCAATTTTTTTTTGAATACCGCTTGCAAATCCGCTGTCTCGCCCATAGAAAATGGCAAAAACCGGCGGAATTGGAAAAACATGCACACTTCCAACAAGGGATCCTTTAGTAAACACCATCACATTCCATACACCTTTCCTGCTAACTCCGAAATCATAGCAGTCAAATCTACAGTGTTTATATAGAACCTCCACATTCTCTGAAAAAACCCACAAAATATTACATTGGGGAATTGGTCGTCAGATAGAAAAAAAATAGATGTAAAACATATTTCAAAGAAAGATTATTAGCATTTCACACATATCAAGGAAATGTCACAATTTTGACAATATTTTATGTGTTTCCAAAGAATGTTTTTAGAAATATATTGCAAATACTACCTTTTCTTCCATATGGGTATGGCCAAGTGTTACCATTTTACTACACATTTAACTGAAGGTATATATATATATATCCCTTATACTTGGCTAATTAGCAAAGTATGCCCAACAAACAAATAGAGCTTTAGCTCACAATATTGCTACATATTGACTTTATGGGGCATCTTTTGTATTTTGTTCATGTCTTTGGATTAAAAGTTTGCTGATACACATGCCTTTTTCAAACATGAACAAAATTAATGATGTCAACATTTGGAGGATTGGAGATATCCAAGTGTTGCCCATACAGAGGGCACCTTCCGGATTCGAACTTACAAACCTACAGCAGGAAGGCAGACTCCCTAATCATTGTGCTATTTCTCAGTGAGCGTTGGGTGTTTTCCTCATGCCGTCAAAATGCTCACATGGGAACAGGGGCCATTGAACTGAATAGGATTGGATTTTTTGCCTGTTTTGGGAGCTGATCCTTGAGCTGGACAAATCCCCCTCAAACGCCCCCAAACGGGCTACGTTCACATGTACGTGTTTGTGGTCTGTTTTTGGGGCTTTTGTAGGTGATTTCATATAACAATGCCTGCCCAAAAAATGCATGTCAAAACGCCTGGGAAAACGCCAGCCAAAATGCACATAAGAACGCCTGATATAATTGCCACGCCAAATTTAGGGATGTTCATGAGTGATGAGTCAGATTGTTGGCTTACATATCTGGTCAATCGTCACAATCTCACTTCTCAAATCCCAAAAGGTGTGTTTCAATTGTTTCCCTAAATATATATTTCTCTCTCTCTCACGTAATTGTATATATATGTATGTATTCCTGTATCTAAACATTCTAAATAATGACTAGCAAACTTCAAGAGAGAATTTTTTCAATTCACATATACTATACACACCTACATACATTTCTATTCCTCATTTCTATTTCCCTTGTTTTGGCAACTGAGCATGCTCCAAAACACACAGGATACACACAGTTAATTTTTGGACTGGGCGTTACCATTCTGGGTGTGTTTGCTTGGATTATATATAGCTCACTCAGACATCAGGAAAGATTTGACCTACGAAGAGGTCCAATATATTTGTGTGTCACATGTTTTATGGGTAACATTTTTGGCCCTTTGTTATTTATGGAGGTGAGATTTGGCTGTGTTGTGTGTTGACTCTCTGTAAGTATTTATTGCTGTTAACATAATTCTGTCAATCTGCACATGCATCTGTTGATTATGGGCTCTTTGTCGATGTATATGGTCTAAATGTTGTACAAAGGTTGTTTTGGTTTGAAAAATACAAATGTAATAAACAGCATGTTTCCAATTTTTTTTTTAAAATGTCTTCATGTGTCTAAATAAAGTTTTCTGGTGTCCACAAATGTATGTATTTGTATTTCTTTTTCTAAGTTAAATCTGCTTAATGGTTGTGTATGTTCACTATTCGCGAATTCGCGAATATACAAAACCGCGTTCTCACATTTATACATGAAACCGGAAACGAAACTTTTGCTGCGTGCACACGTTTCCGGAAATTGTCCAGGCCCTGTCGTAAGTGTGCATCATGGCTCCTGCACTGTTTACAGACGAAATCGTGGCATTTGTGTGTAAGGTAAGGAGGGGGTGTGAGTGTGCAGGGTGCGGGATGGGGGATGGGGGATGGTGGCAGGGTGGGTCGCTTATCTAGCGGGTGTGCAAGAAACTTTTGGTCTGCTGATCTGCGCATGCACTTTCTGCCTATTAGACGTGATCTAGAAGCTTCCTGTTATAGAAACTTCCTAGATGTGAACCTGTTCCCTATATATATATATATATATATATGTATGTGTGTATATATATATATGTGTATATATATATATATATATATATATATATATGTGTATATATATATATATATATATGTGTGTATATATATATATATATATATATATATATATTATATGTATATATATATATATATATATTATATGTGTATATATGTATATATTATATGTATATATATATATATTATATGTATATATATATATATATATTATATGTATATATATATATATATATTATATGTATATATATATATATATATATATTATATGTATATATATGTATATATTATATGTATATATATGTATATATTATATGTATATATATGTATATATATGTATATATTATATGTATATATATATATATATTATATGTATATATTATATGTATATATATATATATATATATGTATATATATTATATGTATATATATATATATATATATGTATATATATTATATGTATATATATATGTATATATATTATATGTATATATATATATTATGTGTATATATATAGATGTATGTATGTGTATCTAAAAAATATATATATTAGACAATATATATACTATGTATATATTATATACAATATATATACATTAGATACATTATAGAATATGTTATATACCATATATTAGTGTATATAATAGGGAACAGGTTCACATCTCTGAACTTTCTATATAGATATAGATAGGCATACCCTGCTTTAAGTACACTCACTTTATATACAATCGTGAGTAAGGACACAGCTTGTTCAGCTTGCCATGACACTGCTCACAAACCATAAGTGACAGGGATAACAAACTTAGGGAGCAACGACAGGGTACCCAGGTACCCAGGACTACACCATATCCATTTTGTGGCTGGCCAGCTTGCCTAGGTAATCTATCATGTCATAGTCCTGGATCCCCTTAACATGCTCCCACATGGTTTGGGAGTAAGGCTATGTCAATGTGGCCAAAATTTACAATGGAGCTGGTGTATTTTCATGCATCGAGAAAAGAAAAAAGGGATTGCTTCACTTTAAGTACATTTTCAGTTTCCATACATGCCCTGGTCCCATTGTGTACTTAAAGTGGGCTATGCCTGTATATAGATAGATTTGATTCGTTTCAACTTTTACACAAAATGAAACCCAATTATCTGTGACAGATTGCTCTGACGCTTTGGAATCTATCTAGATAAAGACAAATGTATTGACCCTTTTCATATATGCAAGATTAGAAACATTATATTCCCTAAATGCATAATGCAAAAAATTATTGCCTTACATACATCCATACACACTGCAAGCTCGGCCCCGTTTGTCTTGTCTGACACTCTTACCATCATAAGCTGGATCTGCACACAGCAGCTAATTGGTTCACCTGAGATGGAATCAGTGATCACAAAAATCTGGAATGGTCATGTCTTCAAAGGATTGCCTTGAACAAATCACCTCTAAAAGAAACACATGAGTGTATAATCACTTGTCTCAATGGATCACATTCCCAACAGACCCATCTCACACTGCCATATGATAATGAATGGGGGTGTCCATTGCAAGTTAAATACACCCCCAGATCCCATTGCTTTGTTAATTGACAGATCTAACTGGAATATGATGGCACTGCTGTGAACCACTATGCCATCAAATTCTGCTGGTGACCTTTAAAAAGGATTATGTGTGATTGTGTGGATAATTATGCCACCTTAAATTTGCATCTCCCACATACCATGTGCAACTCTTGCAGGAATTGTGAATCAAGGATAATTCAGCACAGCTTAATGAACAGACACATTGAGGAGTGTAGGAACACACCGTCAGATTACCCGATCACACTATGGGGTTTTAACTCCTCCATAATTTTGCCACTTTGGAAACCAAGTGCTTACTTTATGTATACTTTTTAGACGGAACTACAATTTCTAGTAGGGTGATATCATTGCATGAGATTTTCCCTCACTTCCTGTCTTAGTGTCACCAAGACAGGAAGTGAGGGGAATATCACTGTGGGGAAATAGCTTGCAATTGTTGCCTTATAATGTCCATAGTATATATAAAAGGAAAGAATTGCTGGCTGTATCCCCACGGGAGATTCCCTCACTTCCTGTCCTGGTGACACCAAGACAGGAAGTGAAGGGAAATCTCCTGCAATGATATAACACTGTTACATGTTCTAGTTATGTAGCAAACTTAAGAATATACAAAGCAAACATCTTTTTTTTTCCATTTTGGCAAAATCATGGATTCATTAAAAAAATATCTTTGTTTGTCCCGTGGCTTGCAGGAAAAACATTTTGCCTTGATTCCACCATCAACACAGACAGGGGAAACCCTCCTGCGGAGCCATTGTGTTCTCCTGGTGCTGCCCCTGCCAGGAAAACACAGTGATTATTGCTAGTGGCTACAAGAGATGCTAGCGATAAGTGTGTGTAAAATCTGACAGACTGGTTGTACGTTGTCCTCCAGGTGATCGACCAATCAACTTGGGTACCTTCAGCCTGGCCATACACAGTTTAAATCTGCATCTCAAATGAAGCAATCCCATTTACATATAACACTCCATAAAGGAGAATTGAGGGGCTTATCAGGTCTGCGTCAAAAATTAACAGCCACACCCAATCAGACAGCTCGTGTTAAAAGGGACCTGAAAAGCAATCTGCATGGCTTGCTTTTCCAAGCATTGGCTAGTTTAGTGAGCCTGGACTAATAACAGTCACTGTAATGCTACCCATACTGCTGTCCTTTTAACATGGTGACAAAAGTTGATACCTATGCTACATGTGTGTAAAGTTACTTGCACCCTGCTAAATGGACAGCAATAAGGTTGTAAATACAGTGACTGCCTGTCCCCCCTGATGGCGGCCCTGGGTGTGTCATGAAAGGCCAATTGAGAAAATGGCTATATCATGTAGAGGAAATCACCAGTGTGGGGCAACCTATGTCATGGAGGTAGATTTGGACATCGATGTATATGTATCACCAGAAATGGAATTCTTTGTTCTACAATATCTCAAAGACGACCTAGCATGTTATTTGAAGACTGTACTATTTTGGACATACTTGGACTCAAACATACACTGCTCTTTCCACAGCTCCTCCTCCTCTGGGGGTATGATAAAGTTTATACGCATCTTCACCAAAAGCACAAGATGATGTGTCGTCTCCGGATGAGGCTGCAGCGGAGATTTCAGTTCCAGGCTGATATAGTGGATCTGCAGCGGGCCTGGAGTGATGCCAAGAGGCGCTCACCCAGGCTCCTGCTAAAGGCTGTGGAGCAAATCTCCGGTAAGTAAAAATATACATTACATGTGACCAGATAGGTTACAATTTTTTGGGTAGGTGGACATGTGTTTAGCTATGCAACAACACTAATACCAACACCCCCCCCCCCCTCCCTCTCGCTCCTACCTTTCCTACCTCCATCAAGTGTCTCTTCACAACCTTTAATACTACTATGTACATTCGTATTTTTTATGTTTTTTTTTTTCTTCTGCTTCTAGCCAAAGCGGACGGACGGCACCCTCTTGTGCTTTTGGTGAAGAAGGGGAGGAGGAGGACGGCCACACTCCAATATGCAGTCAGAGGCAGCGAGCCATTTGAGCAGCTGAAAATTGTGGATCGTAAGTAGAAAATAAAAATGTTAGAAATTTCTAATCTCTAATCACATTTTACAGAGCCCCCTTTACATCGGAGTCTCCAGACTTACTACACTGTAAGAGGGAAGTGTGAAGACTCTGATATAAGGAGAGTTTGGGAACCATTATTTGAGGGGGGAAGCTGGGGACTCTGGTGTAAAAGGGAACTCTGTGTTCCCCAAAGCTCCCCCATACATCTGAGCTTACAGAGACCCTCTTACACTTCCCTTCCTCAGTCCACCACAGTCAAGGGCACAACAAGTCCCACTGCAGAAGGCTACCTGCTTGGACTT
The DNA here is from genome assembly GCF_965119305.1 of Pelophylax lessonae. Classification (NCBI taxonomy): domain Eukaryota; kingdom Metazoa; phylum Chordata; class Amphibia; order Anura; family Ranidae; genus Pelophylax; species Pelophylax lessonae. Next base: position 243,554,750 of record NC_138773.1, on the reverse strand, counting down.
GTAATCCTCTCTGTAGGGGAATGAGGAAATACTGCCTGCTATGCTAAGACTTGTAGTGCCCTCTGTTAGGGACTAAGGATTCCTCAGTCCTCAACATTCTAGGGCACTATAAGTCTCAGCATAGTGGGCTGTCATACCTCAGTCCCTCACAGCTCGGGTCAAAAACAACACAGTTAAACATCTAAAGGACAACTCCAAACAAAACTACCAATAATGGACAGAGTCCATATGCTCTATAATGTCAAAGACCCGCTACCACTCACCTTCCACCTCTGGTGCTGTCATTGTGTAGGGCAAAGGGCTCCATCTACACCATGTTTGGCTTTCATGTCAGATAGGCAGGACTTGCTCAGCTCCACTCTCTTCCTTGGCAATTGACTCTGGCGTCATTGTGGATCTTTCCTCCTCTAGAAAACCCCCAGGGGCCCTCTCCTTGTCCCCCAGCCACCCAGGGCCTTCTTCTCCTCCTCCTCCACCAACCATTTTCAGACTCTTCCAACTTCCCTGGGGCTACTCAACCACTTTGCATAGTGGACACAACAAATCTATGACCAGCCTGCAAAATATCAAGTCTGGGCCTGGTTACCTGTATGTTCCGGGTCCAGGGCGGAGCTCTCCTCCCAGAGCAACAACTGATGATAGCAGAGTGAGTTGACCGGCCAGTCACTTCCTACTGGTGCAGGTACACACCTACCGATTCCTCCACATCTTAGGATAACATGATCAGACGGCCAATCCCCAGGCAGAGAAGGAGGAGTAAGTGTCAGCGGACAACAGACACCTGGCAGACGCAGTGAAGGGACTGCAGCACACTGCTGCAACTTTTTGATCCGAGGATTGAAAGCAATCTTTTACTTGGGAGATTTCCCTGACTGCGCCCTTCGAAATGTTGGTGCTCCGCCACTGGCCGCAAGGCCCCTGTAGGTGCGAGGCCTTAGGCGCCCGCTTAATTTGCATGGTGCCCTCCTGTTTTAAAACATGGTCAATGCATCTCATTGGTGTAAGTGCACTTCTATGTTCTGAATTGTAGGGGCATTGAGTATGGTGCTAGCATGATGAGAGGTTACTGCCTATTTGTGTCCATAAATAATATATAATGTTTTTCTTTTATTTTAGAAACCAGTGATCAGGATGTTGCGGCTCAGCCTTCTCAGGCCCCCTGTAAGTAATGTGGATGTGCTGGTGTGTTGTGTATTAGGTCGAACTTGGAGGAATGATTGTTTGTTTTGTTTTCTTTTGTGGTTGATGTAACTTCAGCAAGAGAGGAGCCTCAGGCAGGGCCGAGTCGCCTGGATCCGGGCCAGGAACAAACTGTTGGCCAAGAAGAGGCCAATTGGTCCGACTCGGATGAGGACCTGGGCTCTCCTCAAAGGGGAAGTAAGTATTCTACATGTGTTTGTGTGTTCAATGTGTCCTGGTAAATATAAGGGCTGTAATATATATATTTTGACATTGGGGTTTTGTAGCAGCTGACATTGAGGATGTTTGTTGTGGAGGACTGGGGAAGAGGGGCCACTGCTTACCCAGTCCACTGTAACTACTACCTTCAATGTTTCCAGACTACTTTCTGTGTGCCTTTATCAAATAGCTTTTGTTCAAGGATTGTATTTGTGTCTTTGTGTTTCTAGGAGATACAACGCCATCCCCCCATGAAGGGACACCATCCCCCCATGTAGGGTCTCCCCCATCCTCCCCCACTCCAGGCTCCCCTGAACTAGTCTGTAAGTACCTAAAATTAGATTCTCACATGAATTGTGTGTGCTAGGATGATGTGTATCTAGGATAATCTAAGTTGGAGTCAAAGCAAGTGTAGTTTTGCTATATGTGACAGGAAGGTTGGTCATGAAACACTCTTGCTTAACCTTCATGTTTGAAAGGTGGTTTTGGGGAGCTTTACAGGACATGTTATCTTTTGTAAGTTATCTCAAGCCACCCTATTCTAAATTGGTGTTAGTTTCTCTACATTGGAAATGGTGTGCTTTGTACTTGTAAATTTTTAGGGGACATTGTAATTTAATCATGTCCTGATTTAGTCAACACTGAAAATGTGTGTTTGTCAATCTTTCATAAATACTCTTCCTCGGTAATGTACCACATTCCAGTTCACAATTTGTGTTCTTTTTGTGCAGTTTCTCCAGAGCCAGCCACGCCATCCACTTCAGGGGCCCCAAAAAAACCTGATGATGGTAAGTTGTGTGCTTTTCCAGTAATGTGTCTACTTAGTAAGTGGAGAAATGCTAACTGTGTATGTCCCCGCTCAGGCTTCAAGTTGTTCTAAAGGCAGCGGGTTCTTTATGTGAATGCATTCTATGCATTAGTATTCCAAGTGATAGGTGTGCATATTCCCCCTAAGACTTACTGGGACCATTTTTTACGGTCCAAATTTTTGCACTAATACTTGTCTGGAACAGACTCCCCCTCCTCCTTAACTGAGGTGACAGCATGCCAATATTGCCTCCTGATGCTGTCACTCCTAATCATTGAGACCATTGGAAGGGAGGGGGGCAAGGCTGGCTCACAGCCTAGTGCCTGAACAGGCACAGGGTGCTTGGCTTCATCTCATGTGCCTCCATAGCAAGCTGCCTGCTGTGGGGTCAAACAACAGGAGGGAGGTGCCTAGAGGTGTGTACAGGGGCCATGTAAAAAGGAGGATTGTTATTTCTCTTGTCCCCAAAAACCTAGAGAGTGTAAGTCTAACCTGATTAGTTTTCCGCAGCCCTCCCAAAATGATATGTTTCCAACACTTAGAACAGGCAGGGCTGAGGCACCAAAAACATCAGAAAAACACAATCAGCACAAAAGCAGGGAGTACGTATCCTTAACGCTACAAGCTTCACCCAGAAGAATGACGCTTGCACTGTACAAATCTGCATCACCACCATATCAATGTCTAAATAAAACTTTCAGGGAAATGTGGAGGGGTAATGAGTGGGTGTTAGAGCGTTTTCATGACTGCGTAACCTACAGTTAGCGTGAGTCCATTTGTTGATAAACTTTTTCTTCTCTCTTAACACAGCTGGGATGGCGGAAAGGAGATCAGGGGAGCAGACACATCTGCTCCGTCCAGAACTGGCCCTCAAAATTCCTAAGGGTGAGTCTCTACTATGTGTCAGGTTCAATCTATAGACAGTAAGAGTGAGAGAGAACGCTCCACAGATTCCAATGGTGATAGAGATAAATGTGTGCACATGTATCGTGTTGACCAATTGAACCCAAAACACCTTACATTCTTCAAAATGATTGCTTGTGTTTACATGCAGAAAAGCATTTTACTTAGCTTTGGTGGAACTGCTACTAACATTCCAAGCCATCTTATGTAACCTTTTGAACAATTTGCTGTGAAAGTTTGAGTTTAAGGTTTACAACAGCAATTTAGCATATTTGCTTCAGAGTGTTGATAAAAGCCAACCAATAGACTCCTAAGCATATTTGTTGAGGCACATTAATTACAATCCTTGTTTGGATCATTTTGCCTAAAACTAATTGTCATGTTTTTTTCTACCCAGGGCACACCCACCTCACCTACGAGGTCCTCCTGGATTATATGAGGTGGTGCGGAGACCGAATTCTATATTTGGAACACCTTTGTGGCGTGGATCCAGACCCTAAGGAGCCATTCGTTAGGAATGTCACACCTTTAAAAAGATCCTAGTATTTTTTTTTTGTGGTTTGTTTACTTATGTTGCACGTTGCAACACAAAGAAATGTCACATTTGTAATTGTTGCCCATTATAAACAAAAATCTAACAAAAAAATCAAAAACAGTTTAAAAAAAAACCCTTTTTTTGGGACCCAAAAAAAAAAAAAAAAAAAAAAGCCTTGTTTTTGGCAACCAAAAAAAATATAAAAATTTATAAAAAACCCTTTTTTTGGGGACCCAAAAAAAAAAAAAAAAAAAAAAAGCCTTGTTTTTGGCAACCAAAAAAAATATAAAAATTTATAAAAAACCCTTTTTTTGGGGACCCAAAAAAACCAAACAAAAAAAAAAAAAAGCCTTGTTTTTGGCAACCAAAAAAAATATAAAAAATTTATAAAAAACCCTTTTTTTGGGGACCCAAAAAAAAAAAAAAAATAAAAAAAGCCTTGTTTTTGGCAACCAAAAAAAATATAAAAAATTATAAAAAACCCTTTTTTTGGGGACCCAAAAAAAAAAAAAAAACAAAAAAAGCCTTGTTTTTGGCAACCAAAAAAAATATAAAAATTTATAAAAAACCCTTTTTTTGGGAACCAAAAAAACCAAAAAAAAAAAAAAAAAGCCTTGTTTTTGGCAACCAAAAAAAAAATGTTTACAAAAAAGCCTTGTTGTTTTTGGTAACAAACTAAACCAAAAATGTTTACAAAAAAGCCTTGTTGTTTTTATGGCAACGGACAAAACCACAAATGTTTACAAAAAAGCCTTGTTGTTTTTATGGCAACCGACAAAACCAAAAATGTTTACAAAAAAGCCTTGTTGTTTTTATGGCAACGGACAAAACCAAAAATGTTTACAAAAAAGCCTTGTTGTTTTTATGGCAACCGACAAAACCAAAAATGTTTACAAAAAAGCCTTGTTGTTTTTATGGCAACGGACAAAACCAAAAATGTTTACAAAAAAGCCTTGTTGTTTTTATGGCAACGGACAAAACCAAAAATGTTTACAAAAAAGCCTTGTTGTTTTTATGGCAACGGACAAAACCACAAATGTTTACAAATAAGCCTTGTTGTTTTTATGGCAACGGACAAAACCAAAAATGTTTACAAATAAGCCTTGTTGTTTTTATGGCAACGGACAAAACCAAAAATGTTTACAAAAAAGCCTTGTTGTTTTTATGGCAACGGACAAAACCAAAAATGTTTACAAAAAAGCCTTGTTGTTTTTATGGCAACGGACAAAACCAAAAATGTTTACAAATAAGCCTTGTTGTTTTTATGGCAACCGACAAAACCACAAATGTTTACAAATAAGCCTTGTTGTTTTTATGGCAACCGACAAAACCAAAAATGTTTACAAAAAAGAATTGTTTTTGTGAAAACCTTCCAAAAAATGATGTCAAAACATAAAAAATGTTTAAAATGTTTATCTAAATTAAATTTAAGTATGTTGCTCTTTGCAACACAAATGTTACATTGGCAATTTAGTTCATTCTATTATATATGGTAATATATTTTTTGTACGCTACAGTTGGTAGACACCCACATGTGTTATTAAAACATTTATTTTATTACCCAAGTTTTCTTTTTGGTGTACACATCGAATGTCTTTTGTGTTGTATTTGTTTACTTGAGTGGTGTGGTCTGTAATTGTTAGTATGTTGGCTTTGGTTTATGTTAGCCTTGAGACTTGTTTTGAAGCTACATTTGAAGGGAGACCTTTTCTTGGGTCGTTATGTGAACATTGAGTTATCTAAATTTACATGAAATCATATGTTTGGAGATCGAGAAGCACGTGTGTATAAATGCCTACATTAACCAGGGCCATTACTTGGCCACCAACACTCCTAAAAAACCAAAGAGCAAACACAAACTAATCATTTTGCATAAAATTTTATTTCATCCCCAAAAAAAGCACTATAAGAAATCATATTGTGCCACCCTCAAATTTAAAAAAAAAATGGCCCCACAAATTGGCCAATGTAACAATCATTAACAAAACCAAAAAAAAAAAAAAAAAAGAAATTAAGTTGGTGGTGGTGGTGGTGACTGAAGCAGTGTGGTGAGCAATGGAAAGGTTCCTGCCATCAAATGGTGGGCCAATAGTCCCATCTGCTCTGGGGTTAGCCTTAGAGTTCTGGTAAAGTGGCCCATTAGAATCAGATCTTGTGTCTGAGGCTGCTGCTGATGCAGGGTGTTGAACCCTGGAAATGTCCCAGACTGAAGATCTTGTGCCAATAGTCCCATCTGCTCTGTGCTCAGCCTAAGAATTTGGGTAACGTGTGCCATTACCATGAGATGGGATCGTTGCTGCTCCAAGGCTATTTGATGCTGCTGGTGGTGCAAGGGTTGTGAAGATGTGTGGGGAGTGGTGGTTGATTGGTTGTTGTGGTCCACGGTGCGGGGGCAAACGACATGTCGCATTGGTGACAAAAAAGAAGAACGGCCTGGGGAGGAGTGAAGTGATAAAGGTGTGGAGGGAATGTAGTCAGGTGGAAGGGGTACTGTGGAACCAGTGCGCATTGAGGTTGTGCAGGAGGATTGCTCATTGAGGGGTGTGGGAGTCCGAACGGAGTGTGAAGTGCTAGGAGTGGCTACAGGAGGAATTGTCCCATCCCCAGCTGCCTGACAAGTGGCCAACACTGGCATTACCCTCCCACTACCACAACCTGCAGTGGCAGGTGAGTGAGATGTTTGGGAGGGCTCTGCCAATGGGGCATCTTCAGATCCAAACAGGCATTGGCGTGTGGCCAGCACCTGAGTGTCAACACTTTGCCGATCCCGTTGATGCTGGTCTGCTAAACTTACCAAGCTGTTACGCATATCCTGTTGAACCTGTAACATATCCTGGTGAACCTGTACCATTGTTGCTACAGATTCCTGTATGAGCCCGAGCAGACGTACTGCCTCAGTAGATTGCTGAGTACGCCTCCTTAACTCATTTTGGACCTGATACTCATCAAGCAGCCTCTCGGCTACATCCAGCATAGATGGACGAAGTTGGGTAGGTGACAATCCCTCTGCATCTAAGGCTACCTGAAAGCAGAAGAAATAGACCAAATCATTATCAAACATCATGACTAAATATTTCAGATTAGTTTGACAACTTAACACCCCAAGCAGAACGTTGAAAAGTTTGATGTGCTTCTAATGAGTACTTGTTCATTGTAAGATTATCCAAGCTAGCAACACTTCTGATAATGGGTACATATTATATTGGTAGGACTAATATGACAAAGGCAAAAAAGATTCAACATGAAGGTGTTCCCAATTAACCCTGGTGTGGTAGGTTGTTTATGCTTTTGGTAAATCTGTTACTACACCAATGACTTTATACATCTACGTATGTTGTCTAAAATCTTGCCATCAATCGGCTAGAGGACAACCCAACCAAACGATACCCATGAATTTGGACCTGGAAAATCAAAGACGGGCCGGACTTTAAAGATCCTGGATGTTTTTGGAACATTAGTGGCACACCAAATTATAACATAATTCCCTGATGTTCAAGATAGAACTCTTGTTGTGCTGGTGCATCGTCAGAATGTCATAGCACTAATTTAACACACACAATGTAAGCCACATCTAGTCCAAAATCAATGCTACCATTGAAATGTTACATGTGCACCTTGTTCCCTTATATCACATACCACAGCACTGGATGCAGAATCGTCGCCAGCTCCTGATCCAACTCCAGCTGCAACGTCAAGAGGGGCCTGATGTTCTTTTAAAAAAAAAAAAAAAAAACATGTTTAGTACATAACCTTAGTCAGTAATGATTATGGCCAGATTGCCCTCCTAGCTTCATGAATGAAGCATTGAGGCCAAACATTCAAAAGTGCTTTCCTGGGCTCATAGGACACTTGCTAAACCCTCCCAAAGGTTAAGAAGGCTTGGTCTGCCTACTAATGACGGCACCCATTAATGCTGTCAACTGTGTTTTGCAGGGTAAACATCTAAAAGGCAACACTCTTTCCTAAGAAAAAACATGTGTGTTAATGGGGTTAATAAGATTCAAAAAAACATTATTTGACTAGACATACCAACACCTTCCTCCAGGCCTAGCTGCACTGGGTGTGTTCCCTGCTGCGGATCTTCTGTAAAGGACATAGCAATATGAGCTATCTTGGCCAAAAAAAAACATCTACATTGTTTGGCACAGTATGATATTGGACCTACCAGGAGGAGGGTCAGCACTGATGTCAACACCTGTGAGTCCGTCTGGTTCGCCAAGCTGCATGGGCTGTGGAGGGGCTGAGATCCGTGCTACAGATGAACAAATTGCAGGTTGGGGAAAACAAAAAAAGGACAATTGGAAGGGCAAGTATCACATTCTCTTAATGTCACACATAGGATAGTAGTTAATCTTTTCCAAACAACTCACACAATTGACATCCAAGATAATATCCTACCTCGGTGCAAAGCATCCGAATCTAAGTCCTCTCTGGGAAAGATGGTATCGGGTCCTATGATGTTCAAGAAAGGTAATTGATAATCCCAGAGAGAACTTCGTGCACGTTCATCCAGCCGACCTTGACGGTCATAAAGACCCTCCGCAGCCCATGCAATTAGCTTCTTCCGAACGGACCCACAGATGTCGTTGACCTTCTTCCGCACACTGTCACGGTGGCGAGGTGCTTCACCCAGTGCATTTACAGCATCCCGGATTTCATCCCACAATCTGTTCTTCTCTGTTACTGAGTAAGACGCGGCCCTGGTCCCATGTATCGCCTGATATCTGGCCATATAGGCGTGGACCAGGGCACAGCACTGATTGTGGGTGAAACGGGGAAGCCGGGTTAATGTGGACAAGCTGACTCTGGTGGACGGACCCGCTCCAGGACTACTGTCAGAAGAGCCAGCTTGTCCACTTGGTGTGTTAACACCTCCCCCGGCTTCCTCCTCCGGGATGGGGATGGTGGACTCCCTCATGGATACAGCTGGAGCCTCCCTCACACCAGAGCCAGACGATCTGCCCACCCTGCCCCCCCTGCCCCCCCTGGCCCCCCTGGCCCCCCTGGCCCCCCTGGCCCCCCTGGCCCCCCTGGCCCTTCTCATCCTTCCAGTGGGTGGGGCCATGGGAGCACGAGGTGGGCAGAGAATCTGGCTGTCCAGCAGCAGCAAAGAGCCCCAAACTCCTAAATCTGAAATGACAAAAGAGAAAACAGAAAAAACAGGATTTGCAGATTGCTCTTCATATACAGTATAATTAGTGAACAGTTACAGAACACACTTACCTAATGGCACAAACAGACTTGGTCGTGGTGGTGGTGGTAGTAGTGGGCAAAGAGCAGAAGAGGCTGCAAAGAAAAGGAAAAAAAAAAAACACATAAGAAAACGCATATGGGTACAAATCACACGAGGCCCTCCAAACACTTACCTAATGGCACAAACACGGTGGTGGTGGTGGTGGTGGCAAAAAAAGCAGAAGAGGTTGCAAAGAAATGTACAAAAAAAACACATAAGAAAACGCATAGGGGTACAAATCACACGAGGCCCTCCAAACACTTACCTAATGGCACAAACACAGTGGTGGTGGTGGTGGTGGTGGTGGCAAAGAGCAGAAGAGGCTGCAAAGAAATGTAAAAAAAAAAACACATAAGAAAACTCATAGGGGTACAAATCACACGAGGCCCTCCAAACACTTACCTAATGGCACAAACACAGTGGTGGTGGTGGTGGTGGTGGTGGTGGTGGTGGTGGTGGTGGTGGTGGTGGTGGCAAAGAGCAGAAGAGGCTGCAAAGAAATGTAAAAAAAAAACACATAAGAAAACTCATAGGGGTACAAATCACACGAGGCCCTCCAAACACTTACCTAATGGCACAAACACAGTGGTGGTGGTGGTGGTGGTGGTGGCAAAGAGCAGAAGAGGCTGCAAAGAAATGTAAAAAAAAAACACATAAGAAAACTCATAGGGGTACAAATCACACGAGGCCCTCCAAACACTTACCTAATGGCACAAACACAGTGGTGGTGGTGGTGGTGGTGGTGGTGGTGGTGGCAAAGAGCAGAAGAGGCTGCAAAGAAATGTAAAAAAAAAACACATAAGAAAACTCATAGGGGTACAAATCACACGAGGCCCTCCAAACACTTACCTAATGGCACAAACACAGTGGTGGTGGTGGTGGTGGTGGTGGTGGTGGTGGTGGTGGCAAAGAGCAGAAGAGGCTGCAAAGAAATGTAAAAAAAAAACACATAAGAAAACTCATAGGGGTACAAATCACACGAGGCCCTCCAAACACTTACCTAATGGCACAAACACAGTGGTGGTGGTGGTGGTGGTGGTGGTGGTGGTGGTGGTGGTGGTGGTGGTGGTGGCAAAGAGCAGAAGAGGCTGCAAAGAAATGTAAAAAAAAAACACATAAGAAAACTCATAGGGGTACAAATCACACGAGGCCCTCCAAACACTTACCTAATGGCACAAACACAGTGGTGGTGGTGGTGGTGGTGGTGGTGGTGGTGGTGGCAAAGAGCAGAAGAGGCTGCAAAGAAATGTAAAAAAAAAAACACATAAGAAAACTCATAGGGGTACAAATCACACGAGGCCCTCCAAACACTTACCTAATGGCACAAACACAGTGGTGGTGGTGGTGGTGGTGGTGGTGGTGGTGGTGGTGGTGGCAAAGAGCAGAAGAGGCTGCAAAGAAATGTAAAAAAAAAACACATAAGAAAACTCATAGGGGTACAAATCACACGAGGCCCTCCAAACACTTACCTAATGGCACAAACACAGTGGTGGTGGTGGTGGTGGTGGTGGTGGCAAAGAGCAGAAGAGGCTGCAAAGAAATGTAAAAAAAAAACACATAAGAAAACTCATAGGGGTACAAATCACACGAGGCCCTCCAAACACTTACCTAATGGCACAAACACAGTGGTGGTGGTGGTGGTGGTGGTGGTGGTGTTAAAGAGCAGAAGAGGCTGCAAAGAAATGTAAAAAAAAAACACATAAGAAAACGCATAGGGGTACAAATCACACGAGGCCCTCCAAACACTTACCTAATGTCACAAACACAGTGGTGGTGGTGGTGGTGGTGGTGTAATCCTTTATAGGCAAAAGGAGGCTGCAAACATTAAACATACATGAGAAATCGCATGACCTACATACGTGCACATAATAAATTACAGTTATCAGGAAAGCAAAAATGGTGTCTTTGGAAGCTGGGAAGGTAAGGGGGCAGGTTTAGATGCCAAATCTAGACTGCACACCTTTAACAAACATGAGAAAACACATGTCCAAACCACATGCACATGGGGCCAACTGCCAATGATTAAAAGACACTTGAGGGGTTCCCAAGCTATTGTGGGTTGGAGGGGATTCACCATAGACAACTTAAGCACACCCAAGATAAGTACAAATTGTCTCCTTCCTTTTTTTTGGGAGAGAGAGATACAATTGTCTTACCTCCAGATAATGTAGGTTGTGGGTCACAGGGTCTTGCTAGCACATAAGAAACATCGATCTATAACATCCAGCAGCCATATTGGCCATGTGCTCCTTTTATAGCTGGCTCACAGGTGTGATAATTAGCGGCCGTTTCTATATATATCTGCGCATTCGCGAATTTGCGCGTTCAAAATGGAGGACGATATCCCAGACGCATTAGATGGTGCAATGCTGGCATTTATTGGTGCCTTGTTTGAGGAGGCCCTGGCACAGGAGGCAGCAGAAGGTGGGGAAGCTGCAGCAGCAGCAGCAGCAGCACCTTCAGCAGCAGCACCTCCAGTCCGTGTGCCCTTACCTCGCCAGCCACGCATTTTTGCTCCAAGGATCTATTTGGACAAGCTGCGGGATTCTGATGTCAGGAGGAAGTTCCGGCTCGAGCGAGGAACTATTCTACACCTCTACCAGCTCATAGCAGAGAAAATTGACCCGGACACACAGCGCGGCCATGCGGTGCCCGGCATGGCCAGATTGCTGGCCACTTTGTATATTTTAGGGCGTGGCAGCTTCCAAGCCACTTCGGGAAGTATCATGGGCATTAGCCAGCCCACAGTTTCAAGGGTGTTCATGTTGGTCATTAATGCCATAGTGGATATAGTGCCCAATTTTATCCACTGGCCACAGAATGAAAATGAGTGGAATGAAGTCAAGTTGGGTTTCTACCGGCGGGCACACATGCCGCAAATCCTAGGGGCAATCGATGGCACCCACATAGCCATTAGGCCCCCAAGGAGCCACGAAAGTGAATACCGGAACCGCAAGCAGTACCACTCTGTGAACGTCCAATTAGTGTGTGACGCCAAACAGCGCATCATGAGTGTCAACACTGGTCACCCAGGGTCGTGCCATGATTCCAGTATGTTAAGAACAAGTACTCTGTACGAGGTGTTTGAAAGTGGACAAATGCCCGAAGGGTGGCTTATTGGTAAAGTATTTTGTCTTAACAACATAAACTGTAAGATTACATAGACATAGGAATAAGCTACATCGGTGTACACCCTGATTTAAGCAAAGCCTACCTAAAATGGATGTGTTATTAGTTGTCAGGCTGTTCACACACAACCAGATCAGCAGCTTAGCAGCTCACAAAAGAAAGATTTGCAAAGTTGTCTTTGAGTCCAATGAAGGTGGTTAACCAATGTGTAAATGGTGTCCTCTAGCCACCCAAAGAAAACCTACAAATGATTCCAATGGTATTGCCATATCCCCAAAGTACTTTGCATAAGTGAGTCAATATTGGTTTCCTCACTCTAGTTGCAGATATATTCCAGAAGTAAGACCTAGGCTAATGTAATAGGAACAGAATAGGGGCCAAGTTGTAACTTGCAAGAGAAACCCACCACTTTGTGTGTCCTTTTTCCCATTTGTATTAGTGATTTAGGCAGTTAGACAGAGTTGAGATGTTTCATATGATTTTTTGCAAACAGACGAGCAGGTTGTTTAGTAAAATGCCTAATTGTCTCCCATTTTGAGGAGTCATCTAAAGTCACATGATATGAATAACTAATGTATATTTTTCTTATTTTTCAGGGGATGCTGGTTACCCGCAGCTGACGTGGCTGATGGCTCCAATCAGGTACCCCCAGGGCCCAGCAGAGAGGAATTACAACAGGGCCTTGCGGAGAAGCCGGAGTATCATTGAGTTGACCATAGGTCTTCTCAAGTCCCGGTTTCTCTGCTTGGCCCGGCCTGGGGGTGAACTCCTGTACTCTCCTACAAAGGCTTCCAAGATCATCCTGGCGTGCTGCGTGTTGCACAACATGTGCATTGCCCGGGATGATTCTTGGGAGCTGACGGAGGAGAGGGAGCCAGAGGTCCGTCAGCCGGCGGCCCCCAGGCGGCGGAGCACCGCTGCCGGTATGGCCACCCGGAATACCCTGGTTGCTAGCCACTTTACATGTAAGTACTGTAACCGGTCAAGATAGGGCATGTGTATTAATTAGCTAGTTAGCAGAGGTGCCACTCACAGGGAGACAGAGGGTGATTATCATCTGCCAATGACACTTGCCATTGTAGATAAAGTGTAGTCAACATTGGTAAAATTGTGTTACTTGAGCAAAAACATGCACCTCTAACCATAAACATGTTGGTATTGTGAATAGTGTAAAGGGCTGAGAAGAGCTGGCAGGTGTTTATTTGTGTCTATGCCACCTGTGTAGTTATTGATAACATGAACGGCTGCTTGGTATCTTATGGTGTTGTAATTTTCCAGAACATCAACATCTTGGAATCATGGCACGTACCATGGGAAGCCTGTGGTGATGGGCTGTCTGGCGTCACAGGTGTGTATTCAAATGTTTACATTAATGATTTCTGGTTTGTGTAAGTTGGCATAAAATGTGTTATTTCACTCGTGATGTCGAAATTAAATGAAGTTCAGAATGAAGCAAACAGGCATTAAGATGTGATTTTCATAATGAAATGTCTTATCCTTTGTTTTATTTTTCCAGGAGTGGTACTGCTTGCGGGTGTAGGTGGTAGAAACCCACCTTGATGGACTCCACTCATTTTCTTTTGTGGTCAGTGGATATTTGGTAAGGCACATGGCCAATGACCAACATGAACACCCTGGAACTTCGAAAGTGGCTTGGAAGCTGCCCAGCAACCTTGCCATGCCTGTCCCCTATGAGCTGGTAGAGGTGCAGAATGGATTCTGAACTCTGCCGGAAGTTGTGGAAGACATCAGAATCCCGTAGCCATGGAGCAAAGATCGTGGTCTGGCGCTGTAAAGGCACACGGACTGGAGAGTGACAATATTCTTTTGCTGCATCCCTCCTTCTGCTGTCATTCTCAAATAAATAAATACATTAGAATTGAACATGTGTTTTTTTGTTTTGTGTGGGTGCCTACAGACAAAAGGGCCATCCACACTGTAAGATTTAGAGAAGACTTTATCCTTCCGATTGACATTTTCTATGTAGTGCAAGGGCCTGCCTGATTGCATCCAAATTGAAAGTGTTGAGGTTTGAGCTTCTATTATATGGTTTGGTTAAGTCTACAGGAAAAAGTCTAGACAAATTGTTAGTGTATGGCCCATTAAGCTGCCAAGGCCGGAGTTTTGCACTTTGCATGCTGCTTGTACTGGTGATGTGAGGGGTTGTAATGTAGAGTAGGGATGTGACAGTGTTGTGTTGAGGTGTGAGGCAAATGTAGTGTTGGACTATGAGGGCCTGTGTTGTTGAAATATGGAGAGAGTCCAATATCAGACACCTATGTTTATTGGTCAAGAAATTGTAAGAACCATGGTAAATATGTAAAGAATTGCATCTCGATAAAACTAGGACCACACTCATAAAATCAAAATTGTGTTGTTTCCATTGATGTGCTTGAAATTTGGGTAGGACACCCCCCTCCCCCCCCAAATTCAAGATAGTTTAAAAAAACTGTTTAAAAAAATGAGAGTGAAAAGAGATCCCAAGTGTAGTGATGTGATTTGAACCCATGACGTTGTGAACTGCAGTGAAGTTGCAAAGCACTTAGCTATTGTGCAGAATAAAGCTGTATGGTGGAAAAAATGGAGTGTGTTAAGGCTAAAAAGCACATATAGCTAAAGAACTAAACATTGTATGGAATGTGGGAAGAAGACCATGGTAAAATTGTGAGGTTTCATCTTGCCCTGAAGTAGGGTAGGGGTTTGGTCACTTGCCTTTGGTACTTTCCTTCATAAGATCGATTCGACACACAGACAAGATCAAAAAAACACTTAAAATGGTGTAAGCTTGCAAGCGCTTCTGAGTGTAACATTATTTAGCAATATATATGATGTAATCCGTTCCATTTTAGCAATATAAACAAAAAAAGAAAATAAAAAAAGTAGGTGGAGATGGTAAGCCTCGAACCTACAGCAGAGGGAGATGAATTACAGACATGTGATGTGTGCACTAATCCACTAGCCCACATCGCTATGTGAAACTGCTATAAGCAGGAAGACATAAGTTTGCGAATTGGCGAAGCCGCGATCGTAAGTGAATCCCGCTGACGGCGGAATTCATTATTGCTGTTTTACTCGCCAATTCGCCGCAGCGCCAGTTAATTGATTTGAACGCGGCGAAACTGAAACACGTCATAGATGTTTGAAGCTGCAGTTTCTTTAAATCCGGCCCCCCATGTCTACAAACTATGGTACATATACTGGAATTTGTATTTATTTATTTTCTATACAAGTAATGGCAGCGATCAGTGACTTATAGCGACACTGCAATATTGAAGCCGACATTCTGATATTAACTGATACTTTTGACACTTATTGATATAGTGATCAGTGCTAAAAAATTTACACTGTCACTGTACTAATGACCGTGGCTGGGAATATGTTAAAATCCAGGGCGATCAAAGGGTTAACTGTGTGCCTAGCTAGTGTTTATGTGTATACAGTGTGGTGTTTTTCCTAAGGGGTATGCCGGATTTGTTTCCCTTGCTTTGCAGGGAAACAGAATTGACCCCACCTCTGCTGACAGGATGGAGCTCTGCATTGTTTACATATCCTGTCCTGTGTCTGAAATCCATTTGCCGGCACCCACTGATTGGCATCTGCTGTGACTAATTACAGTGCGAGCCCCCTATGCGGAAGTGCATTATCCCGTATATATACGGGATTAAAAAAATTGAGATTTTTAGTTCACATATATTGCAATATATGTTTCAGTTGCCCAACTGCATCAAAGTAATCCCTCTTTAGCCAGTCCTACTCTGTTTTTGTAAATTGCAGAGTTTGCTTGAGAAAGTATAACAGTGTGCAGAGGGTTCATCCAGTATTTTTAGTGTTAATATGTGGTCACACCCCTTTAGCACCTGGTAGAGTATATGCATGTACAAACTATTGGGATCTGAGCACAGGTATATCTTGTTTCTGTTTTTAACAGTGACCCCCCTCTCTAGCATGCTGCTAACACAGTGTATTTTATCCTTTGCAGAAACTAATAGTGCTGTTAAAAAAAGGGCTCAAATTTATTATTGCTTATGCAGTCTGAATGCATTACAGTAATAGCATAGTATTGTAGCCTATTGGGCACTTTAACACCCTTCCTGCCTAGACCACTTTTCAGCTTTCAGTGCTGTCACATTTTGAATGACAATTGCGCGGTCATGCAACACTGTACCCAAATGAAAATGTTATCATTTTTTTCAAACAAATAGAGTTTTTTTTGGTGGTATTTAATCACTGCTGTTTTTTTTTTTTTCACTGATGGGCACTAATGAGGTGGCACTTATAGGCACTGATGAGGCAGCACAGAAGGGCACTGATTAGGTGGCACTGATGAGGAGGCACTAAAATGCCACACTGATGGGCACTGATAGGTGGCACTGATAAGTGGCACTGATGAGGACAGATAGGCAGCAATGGTGGGCACTAATAGGTGGCACTGATGGGCACTGATAGGTGGCACTGGTGGGCACTGATAGGCAGGACTGATGGGCAACACTGATGAGCAGGCATTGATGGGCACTGACTGGCATCACTAATGGGCACTGTTTAGGGTCACTGATGGGCACTGATTGGTGTCACTGCTGGGCTGGGGCTTTACTGTAATCCCCTGCGAGGAGATGCCACTGATCAGCTCTCCTCGCCACACACTCTGTCAGTGTAAGGAGAGGAGAACCAATACAGGGCACTTACGCATTTACATGTGACCGTCAGTGATTGGACAAAAAAAAGCCGTGTCATTGGCTCTTTACAGAGATCAGGGTCACACTGTGTCCTAATAGTGGTGTTCTAATAAGCGCTAATACCAAAGTGAAAGAAGCTGCCAGCACAACATAACTGATAAACAGATTATAAAGTGACAAAAAGGAAAAATAAAGTGCGGCGCTAATAGTGTATCCATAAATCATATATGCATAGAAAGTTCAAATAAAGTCCAATAAATGTAGATATGCCTAAATTAAAGTCCAAAGTCCGTTCAGGATAATGCAACCTGGAAAGTGGTTGCATTATCCTGACCGGACTCTGACTTACCGCATCTCCGATCTCGGTAAAGAGCCTACTGATGTAGGCTCTTTACCATGTAACCAGCTGTGTCCAATCAAAGCTGGTCACATAGTACACAGTAAGATCGGCTTTCCTTAGTTCGTGCCTGACAGGCACGAGTAGAGGAGAGCCGATCTGCGGCTCTCCTGACAGGGGGGGTCTGCACTGGTAATCAGATCATTGATTACCAGTGCAGACCCTCGGGCGGGTGCCACTAGAACCACCAGGGATGCCCACCCAAGACCCCAGGGATGCCCACCCATGACCCCAGGGATGCCCACCATGGCCACCAGGGATGGCAATCAGGGCTCAGTGCTGCCCGCCAGTGCCCTCCTCATCAGTGCTGCCCGCAGGTGCCCTCCCCATCAGTGCTGCCCACTAGTGCCCATCATTGCCATCTATCAGTGCCGCCCACCAGTGCCCATTATTGCCCACCAGTGCTGCCTATCGGTGTCCATTAGTGCCAATCAGTGCCGATCAGTGCCGCCTATCAGTGCATCCATGATTAGAGAACTGCATTTATTTATTTATTTGAAACTTTTATATCTGTCTGGAGTTCACCGTTCAAGCTACTAACTTGCTGACACTTGCCTGCATGCATCTCACTCATGAAAGGAAGACATGCTTGTTCCTGCCGCCTATCAGTGCCCATCATTGGCGCCTATCAGTGCTCACCAATGCTACATATCAGTGCTACCTATCAGTGCCACATATCAGTGCCCATCAGTGCTGCCTATCAGTGCTGCCTATCAGTGCCGCATATTAGTGCCACCCCATCAGTGCCACCCCATCAGTGCCTCCTCATAAGTGCCTGTCAGTGCAGCCTCATCAGTGCTCATCAGTGCAGGAAAAAACTTATCTATTTACAAAATTGTATAACATAAACAAAAAAACGTTTTTTTTTCAAACTTTTCGGTCTTTTTTTATTTGTTTAGCAAAAAAGAAAAAACCTTGCGGTGATCAAATACCACCAAAAGAAAGCTCTATTTGTGGGGGAAAAATGACATAAATTTGGTTTTGGTACAGTGTTGCATGACCACGCAATTGTCATTCAAAATGCAACAGCGCTAAAAGCTGAAAATTGGCCTGGGTAGGAAGGGGGTGAAAGTGCCCTGTATTGAAGTGGTTAAAAATGACCTTTCCTTTTCAATCTTCAGCTCTGTAATTTTCTGTAAAGTGCAATGCATTATGGTTACCTAGAGGAGTTCTGTAAATAGAATGTACACAGAATGTGTACAGAACGCCCCCCAATATGTAATGTCCTGCTTTTGTGATTGGCTTGCTGATAGTCTGCTCTAGGATACAAGTCATATTTTGAGCAACGCCTGTAACACAAATTAAATTTTTGGTGAGATACGCTCATAGGAAGATCACGTCTAAAGTGATGCAGACCCTACAGCTTGCCTCATAAGTGCCCTGCAGGTGCAGCAGTTGATTGATAATTATAAAACCACTCCCATACAGATTCATTTATCACATGGACACTGACAAACAAACAGCTATTCCTTCAGAATAACAAAAGGTAGGAATCTGCAACAACATTTATTAAAATCTTTATGATTGTCAGGGTTCCAGGAAACCAGACCACACGAAGATGCAAGTAAAATAAAGCAGTTTAATATAGCAACAACAATAAATGCAGAGCAAAAGAGAGGAGCGAAATCAGGAACAGCCGGGGTATAGTCCAGAAGCGGGAAGTCATCCAAGCCGGAATCGAGTCCGGAAGTGGGTAGTCATCCAAGCCGGGATCGAGTTTGGAAGTGCGTAGTCATCCAAGCTAGGGTCGATTCCAGACGCAGGTAGTCAGCCAATGCCTGGTCATCTGCCAATGCGAGGACGTAAGCCGATGTGGGATCGAGAGCCAGGAAAGTCATCAGCCAAGCCAGGTCATACACGGAGGAACACAGAGAACAGAGGACTGCTAGCAGTGGTGCAAGAGATGATGCAAACAGAGTTTTTAAGAGACAGCAGTCATGTCCAGCACATGTCCAGGATGACTGCCAACAGAATGGCAAGGTAAGACCTTGACAGTAATGTACATTGATCACCCAGAAGGGAATGTTTTTTCTCAACAAAAATGGAGTTACAAACTGGAAGAATACACACTGGAATACATATTTTTTTAAACCAGAATTTAGTATCAGTTTAGGTAAACATGCTCTTCTATTACAGGGTGAGCTTTGCATATAAATTACCCTTTGGTGGTAGGGTCCTTTTTAAAGCAGAAGAAGTCAAAATCTTATATCCATATATACAGACAGACAGCAGACTATATTCTGTTTGCATTTCTAGCTGTATCAGTCTGCAGAACGTAATTATATTGATTTCTAAACTCCATTCTCGATTGCTTGTTTTTTTTCTTTTTTTCTTTTTTTGAGATTGACTTCATACACAATAAAAGCATAAGGCTTCACAATGCTACAAGAGAAAGTTTCACAATAAACACTAAAACACCATTATTTCTTTTAGCGCCTTTGGCTTTTCGTGCAAACTTCAGCTGAATAAAAAGATTAGGAAGAATTGAAATTGTAAAATGCATTGATTTTCCAGGACATAAACCTTCCAGCAAAAAAAAATAAAATAAAATAAAAAAAAGCTCCAAAATCTGAAAGCATACAGAATATTCTTGCAATAATTTCACACTTGTGATTTTAATGTCATCTTTTCTGCTTCCTGTGTTCTGCCAGTGAACAGCAATGTTTTGGTACATGGATCAAAGGAAGGAAAATGGTTTCAGGATTATAATTTATTCTACTGAACACTTATTTGAAAAGTCTTCAAAAATTCTATTTGCTAACTTTTATATTATTTATTAGTGATACATTTTTTTGTGTTAATTTATACAGCAATCTACAAAAGAAATGTGTATAAAAAGTATTTCTATTGAGTATTTTTTATTACATTTTCTTTTGGTATTTGTTGTACTCCAATTTTTTGGATGTGTCATTGCATTTTTTTTCTGATACAGTTTTCAGAGCTGAGATTGTCTAAAGCCCTCTTAGGTCCCAACTTGACGATTTTGAAATCAATGAGAAGTAGCTTGCAACTTAAGCCCTGAATCCTTACCATAGCTTTTTTCATTTATATTTAGTTACGCAAACATGAAACAAAAGATACCTTTCACATATTGGCTTTTTACAAATAGCCATTTTTAGTGAGGCGGTGCATGATCTCTCAGGATGTGCAAAGTTTACCAACCTAAATCTATCCTTTGGGTTTCATTTCTATGGAGCTATATTAATTAATCTGTCTAGCATTTTAAACTTTATAAATCATAAGTCCTTCCTAAAAGAAGGCACCACTAGATGTCTATCATTACACTTACCATAAAGCTCTGCTCTTTTTTACAGCTCTCAACCTAGTTTTACTCACTTCTCAGTCCTACCAAACACTGTTTCCTTGCACAATAAGAGCAACTGACTGGCAAATAAGGAAGCTCTCATTGCACGGGCATGGGTGAGTCAGGTAAGTCAGGGAAGGAAGGGGAAAGGTAAAAGGAAATCAGGGGAAAAATGGAAATTGGTGGGACAATACACTGAACAATTCAAAAATTTTGTGTGTAGGGGAATAGGGTGTCAATTGATAAATAACCCTTAAGAAGGTACTATCCCTGAAAGAACACTTATAAATATACAGAATAAAGAGGGTTGAGACTTTACATATACCTCCTTGGGTTTAATGAATACGTGACAAACTGGTTTAAAATAATCTTCCACATATCTTTATTTAACACATTATGCACACTTTTAAAAAAGGAGGTTCATTCTTAAAAACAATACAGTAAACTTATTGGTCAAGGTTACTCCTGACCTGAACCTGGGATCCGTTTTGTAGCCAACGAGTTTCAGGGGCTGACCCGTTTTGTTTAGGGCCAAAGAACATACTGTAATTTTTATACATTTAGGTTGTATATACAGGTCCCACAAAGGCGATAGATGATAGAATGGATGAAGATCCTTGATTATAAATTAACTTGACGCCTTCACTCAGCTTTCTGAATCCCTACAAATTTGGCCACATTCGAACGAGATATACTGTATAGCTAGTATCATCATAAGGCTATAAGGTTCACCTAGATACAGAAAATCTAATTATAAACAATTATTATTAATTTGATTAACTAGTTGTGAACAATGGATGTACCACACATGTGTACAACACTCCATTAAAGTGCACAGGACGTGTGTAGTATGACCTGTCTTGCTGCCTCTGTGCCACTCTGTAACCCTCCACAAACAGTTGATAGAAATTCACAATTATCAAAATGATCTGGGTAAAAATAGCATCTGTACTAGCTGCTGTCAAAGAGGAGTTCCACAAATGTTTGTGTTTATTAAAAGTCAGCAGCAAAAAAAGAGTATAGCTGCTGACTTTTAATAAACACACGCCTGTCCCAGGATCCAGCGATCTAGCCACCTGAACTCTCGGTTCTCTCCCTCGGCTCTCCCTGGTGCCGGCATTACAAGTATGGGCACCCGGTTGTGACAGCTTGCGGCTTCACAGCCGAGTGCACATTGAGCGTGCGCGAGTCACGTTGTGCCTCCTCAATGGCCAGGCAATCTTCTAGGACCTGTGACATGTCCCAGAAGATTGCAGGGAGGGAGGGGGAGAGGAGAACTTCTGTTTGAGTCGTCTAGGCGGCCCGAGTGGAAGTGGGAGCGTGGTACCTCTCAAAACTAGGTACAGGCGGTCCCCTAGTTACAAACATCCGACTTACAAACGACTCCTACTTACAAACGGAGGAAGACGACAGGAAGTGAGGAGAAATCTACCTGTAGGAAGGGAAATTCACTCCTGTAAGAGTTCTCATGGGAAAAATGTGTCTCCACTGAAGCTTTATCACTAATCTTTGTCTCCACAACAACCCAAAATTTTCAAAATCCAATTGTCATAGGGACAGAAAGTGAAGTGAAATCTTCTGAACAGGGGTACAGACAGCAAAACAAATGGTACAGGGGTGTTAACCCTTCCCCATGCTATCCATAATACTTGAAAATTATTTCTTTGGCTGGAGCTAAACTTAAAAAACATACATGTTCCGACTTACAAACAAATTCGACTTAAGAACAAACCTACAGTCCCTATCTTGTTTGTAACCCGGGGACCGCCTGTACCTAAAATATATTGGAAAACCCCCGCTTGGATGGTGTAAGAAGAAACAAAAAGCAGCTGATGTTCACCCAAAGGGGATGTGGGACTAAATAAATAAAAAAATATTAACAGCGCTTGCTAGATATATGTGTACATAAATGTATGAAGTATATAATAAATATAAAGTGACCAAAGTGCTAAAAATAAAGTGCCAAATGCATACAATCCATATAAGAATGAAAGTGCAAAAACGAATACAATAAATGTGCAAAAATACAAAATACATTTAAAATGACATCAATATTACAATATTTCAATATAAACGTCCATATATTATCCAACAACCAGTGCAAATGTGCTTAGACTGTATTGGTGTTCCTTTAATTCTTTGTGGTGAATAAAGTGCTCATCAGTGCCAAGGTGCCACACTCCCCTCTTGCACTACTACTCACCAAAAATAAAGACCCTCTGTTGGGTCAAATGTGGCAAATTCGAGGTGAGTACAAGGTCCTGGGTATCTGGTGACAATATTATCCAAGCAACATGCTCTCTTCAAATGATGAATATTGGTTCCTTAACGGGCTCAGCCCAATTAAAAAGGATAGATCATAGTGAAGTACTGTATGAAAGTTTTATTAATGTAATGTAGGCAAGAATATTCACAAACGAGTTGTATAAAATAGGCTGTCAACCAATGACATGTCGATGATGTCCTTTGATGACGCTCGGGGAGGCGGGTGAAACGTGTTGACGCAACTTCCTGTGTACAATAGCCATCTACGTCACTTCCTGGTTCTCAGTGGAACGCACGCAAGACGGCATTCCAGGAAGTATCTTGCCATTCTTTGACTCAGACACTGATAAAAAGGTACAAAGTTACAAAGTTACTTGTTTACAAACATTGTTACTTTTGTTTTTATTTGAGATCAAAGTCGTGAGCCTTGATTTACATAAGATGTCAGCAACCTGGCAACTAAAAAGCTTTTCTTTTTTCCTTTTTTTTAATAAAATTTGATCTAATGAATTTCAGTTTTTAAAAATGGCTTCTTTCAGGTAGTGTTAACCGTGACGCATGTTTTTACATCAAGCGGTAATAGGCCCATTTTAACTGGCAGATATAAATTGTCAAAATACCACCCCTAAAACAAAGGGAAGCCTTGCAGCAAAAAAAAAGCAGTTTAGCCTAAATAAAGTCCATATGAACAGAAATGATTAAACAATATACCATAAACCCCAAAATACCACCCCTCAAACAAAAGCCATTTTTTTAAATAAAGGAGCATCATTACTGTGTTTAAACTGTTGCTGATACTCCCGCCTATTGGGCCCCAATTGAACTTTAAGAAGTGACCCCTTGCTGGGGAACTTAAATCTGGACTGTATAGCTCTACGCATATCTCTCTGCATGGAGACATTTGAGACTCTATTTAATCACTATCTTGTATGGGATGGCATGTTTACCACCTAATACATTTATTTATTTGAAAAGGTAGGAAGAGTATTGCGAAAAAAAAAAAGTTTACTATGGATGAGACAGTAGCTAAAAGTAACTGCGAACTTCAAATCAAAATAGAATTAAATACAAAGATGTCCCAATAATAACAACAAATCTACAAAGACGTTGATTGCCCAAAGAGTTAGCAATCAGAATTAAAGAACAATTAACTGACTTACCCTCATTTCTCCCTATAGAGTTTGTTAGCTGTCCCGATCCCTTACCTACAGCAGTTCCCAATACCCTGATGCTATTACAGCCCCTTATTGGCCTTTTTAATTCTGCTGGTAATAGTCCAAAGGTCATGCGGTGCATTATGGGTTTAAAAAAAATCTCTTAGGTGAATCTGCACATAAAATACCAGGACTGTGAATATCAAACATGCAGGATTTGCCTCCAATCCAAGGTGAATTCAAACCTTCTCAGTAAAAGGGAGCAAGCTTATATTGGAGACATTTACACTCATCTTGAAGGCACAGCAAAATGGCAGAATGAATAATTTTAGTGTGTGTCTGTACAAGATACAACAAAATATAGGCAAAAGGAGTTGGGGGACATTTGGGTCAATTCACTAAGAGTTAAATAATGGCCTAGAATGCAGTAAAATAACGCTTGCAGTAAATTTTGAAAGTGCAATTCACTAAGAATGTTGTGTTAAATACCAAATGCAGTGTTTGTTTGATTTAGCGGTAATTACCACATTATTTAATGCGATCATTTATTGCATTGAGCTGGTTGCTAAGGAGCAGAATTACGGGAAAAAAACAGCGTGGGGTCCCCCCCAATGCATACCAGGCCCTTGGGGGTCTGATATGGATTTTAAGGGGAACCCCATGCAAAAAAAAATGGTGTGGGGTCCCCACCAAAATGCATACCAGACCCTTATCTGAGCATACAGCCTGGCGGGTCAGGAACTGAAGAGGATGAGCGAGCGCCCCCTCCTAAACTATACCAGGCCACATGCCCCCAAAACACCCTGTCCCCATGTTGATCGGTTGTGGTTGTAAGGTTGTGGTTGTAAGGTTCTGCAGACAGGGCGATTATTGGAATCTAGAAGCCCCCTTTAACAAGGGGATCCCCCCCAATGTGATTGAGTATGGGGTACATTGTACCCCTATTCATTCATGAAAAAAAGTGTCAAATAGAAAACAAATACACATGCACAGTCCTTTAATAAAAATAAAAAAATGTCCCCTGATGTAGATCCATCATCAATCACGATGCCTGCCACCACCCCCTGATTCGAAAAAAGGGAAAAAAATCTCTGCTCACAACGAATGCTCCCCCGGTCTGCCTGCCCCGCCATGTGACAGTTTCTTAAATAGGTAAGGGGCAGGACCACTTAAGTTTTTGTCCTGCTTAACTTAGTATCGTCCACAAACACTGAGATTGAGCTATTTATCCCATCCTCTAGATCAGGGATTCCAAACTATGACCCTGCAGCTGTTGCAGAACTACACATCCCATGAGGCATTGTAAAACTCTGACATTCACATACATGACTAGGCATGATGGGAATTGTAGTTCCTAAACAACTGGAGGGCCGTAGTTTGGGAATCCCTGCTTTGGATCGTTTATAAATAAATTAAACAGGATTGGTCCAAGGACAGATCCTTGGGGGACCCCATTTTCTACACCAGACCATTCTGAGTACTCCCCATTTATCACCACCCTTTGGACTCATCCCTGAAGCCAGCTTTCAATCCAGGTACTCACCCTATGGTCCATACCTATGTACCTTAGTTTGTACAGTAAGCATTTGTGGGGAACTGTATCAAATGCCTTTGCAAAATCCAGATATACCCCATCTACAGGCCTTCCTTTATCTAAATGGCAGCTCACTTCTTCTTAGAAGGTTAATAGATTGGTCTGACAAGAACAATTCTTCATGAATCCGTGCTGATTACTACTAATGATATTGATTTCATTACTAAAATCTTGTATATAGTCCCTTATCATCGCCTCCAATAGCTTGCAGACTATTGATGTTAGGCTACCGGCCTGTAGTTTCCAGGGTTATATCTTGGCCTTTTTTAAAATATTGGTGCCATGTTGGCTTTTCTCCAATCATCTTGTACCATTCCCATCAGTAGACTGGTATTAGGAACAATGGTCTGGCTATCACTTGGCTGAGTTCCTTTAGGACCCTCGGATGTAAGCCATCTGGTCCTGGTGACTTATTTATGCTAAGTTTTTCAAGTCTAGTTCTGAGTCTGTCTTCTGTTAACCATGAGGGTGCTACCTGTGACATGCTATTAACATTAACAATACAGTCTAGGTTACTGTATTACCCTCCCCCCCCTCCCCCACTCCTTTTGTGAAGGCTGGGGATAAGAATTTATTTAGAACCTTTGCCTTCTCTCTGTCCTTTGTAGCCAAATTCCCTTCATCATCTTTTATGGATCCAATATGTTCTGGCCTCACTTTCCTACTATTTATATACTTAAAGAATTTCTTGGGGTTTTTTTTTACTCTCTTCCGCTATGTGCCTTTTTATGTTCTATTTTAGCCGCCTTGATTGCGCTCCTACATTTCTTTTTGCATTCTTTGTAATGTTGGAATGCTGAAAATGACCCCTCAGCCTTGTATTTTTTGAAGGTCTTTTCATTTGTTTTTATATGCATTTTTGCATTGGAGTTTAGCCACCCAGGGTTTATTTTAGCTCTTTTAAACCTATTCCCTGTTGGAATGCACTGACCAATACCTTTATTTAGTATGTTCATAAAGCACTCCAATTTTTCTCCATGTTCTTTGTTCCTAGGATTCTTTCCCATTTAATATCATCTAGTAAAGAGCGCAGTTTGGGGAAGTTGGCTCTTTTGAATTTCAGTATCCTTGTATTAACCTTGTGTTTCCTTTTCCTGTGATTTATACTGAATCTATTTGAACTGTGGTCACCGTTTCCTAAGTTGCCCTGTATTTCTACATCCTCGATCAGGTCTGTATTATTCGTAACCATTAGGTCTAGTTTCATGTTGGTGACCCATGAAATTGTCCTGCAAAATATTTGGGAAATGGTGAGCCTTAGTGAACTGAATGCATGGTTCCTTCTGTCCAGTCTATATATACATATATATATATATATATATATAGAGATAGATAGATAGATAGATAGATAGATAGATAGATAGATAGATAGATAGATAGATAGATAGATAGATAGATAGATAGATAGATAGATAGATAGATAGATAGATAGATAGATAGATAGATAGATAGATAGATAGATAGATAGATAGATAGATAGATAGATAGATCGATAGATAGATTCGATAGATAGATAGATAGATAGATAGATAGATAGATAGATAGATAGATAGATAGATAGATAGATAGATAGATAGATAGATAGATAGATAGATAGATAGATAGATAGATAGATAGATAGATAGATAGATAGATAGATAGATAGATAGATAGATAGATAGATAGATAGATAGATAGATAGATAGATAATTAAAACTCCCCATTAAAATTACATTTCCTGTCCTTGCCGCCATTCCGCCTACCCCTCCTCCCTCTGGTTAGGGTTAGGGGGCCTATAGCATACGCCCAGTATTACATTCCCCTTAGTTTCCCCCTTTTGAAGCTCTACCCATAAGGATTCCACCTCCTCCCTAACTCCATTAGTGATATCATCCTTCATATTCACTTGCACATCATTCTTTATATACAGGCATACCCCCTCCCCCTTTTTTACCCTCCCTATCTCTGTGATAAAGGGAATACCCCTGAATTGCCTCCAGCCAATCATGAGAGCTGTCAAACCAAGTCTCAGAAATTCCCACAAAATCGAAATACTCCTCATACATTAGCAGCTCCAGTTTTCCCATCTTGTTAGCCAGACTTCTAGCATTGGTATACAAACCTCGTAATTTTTTACAGTCGCATAATATATCCTTGTTAGATGCTATGAGGCTAGAATTTGGATTTGACAACTTACTTACCTTGGGTTTTGGAATTCTGGTCACCCTACCGCAAATGCCCCCAATATTGCCCGCTGAACCTTGCTCCCCTATGACTAGCTCTATATCTGGACCCTCCCCCCATTACCTAGTTTAAAAGCCCCTCTAACTTTTCGGTCATCTTCTGTCCCAGCTGAGCTGCACCCTCCCCATTTAGGTGCAGACCGTCCCTGCTAAAGAGCCTGTAACCCACTTAAAATTCGGCCCACTTTTCCAGGAACCCGGACCCCTCCTTGCTACACCAGCTCCTCAGCCACTTGTTAACTTCCCTAATCTCCCGCTTCCTCTCTGGCGTGGCTCGAGGTACCGGTAGTATTTCTGAGAATACTACCTTGGAGGTGCTTCTCCTCCATTTAAATCCTAGGTCCCTGAAATCGTTTTTTAGGACTCTCCTCTTCTTCTAACCTTGTCATACCATGACAGCTGTGTCCTCCCCAGCATCACCCAATAATCTGTCAACCAGATCCATGACATTCCGAACCTGAGCACCCGGTAAACATCATACAGTTCGGCACATAGGTCTTTGTGACAGATTGCCCTCTCTGTCCTTCTAATAATTGAGTTCCCTACCACCAGAATCTGTCTTTCCTTACCCTTAGCCTCGCTCCCACCCTCACTGGAGGGAATCCTCCCCTGGCAGCTAGGGGCGTCGCTCTGCTCCAGTAATGCTAGTCCTTGACTGGTTGTTTCTCCAGCATAACGCAACAGGGCATACCTATTGGGATGTTCCAGCCCAGGACCAGACTCATTATCTCTTTCCCCTCAACCCCGCCTAAATGTCACCCAACTACTCTGCTCTGGTGCCTGCACCCCTGTATCTCCACCCACCTCTGTGCTGGCCCCTGCCATCACCTGTCGGGTACATTTCCAATTCTCTTTTAGTATGGAGATTCTCCTCAGTGTTGTCAGCTACTTCCCTAGATTCAGGATCTGGGTTTCCAAGAAAGCAAAGTGCTTACATTTTGTGCAGCAATTTTCATCCTCATTCGGATGATCGAGGAACGCATACTGTACATGGATACTGTACATGCCTACCCACTAATTTAATGGGGATTAGAAAGTTTACTCTGTCCAACTAACTGTTAACTAGCTTCCTGACTCTAATTTCTCAGCACCCAGTAACTCAGTTACTCCCAGTCACTCAGCAGTATTCAGCTACTCCCTGTCACTCAGGAGTACTCAGTTACTCCCAGCCACTCAGCAGTACTCAGTTACTCCCAGCCACTCAGCAGTACTCAGTTACTCCCAGCCACTCAGCAGTACTCAGTTACTCCCAGCCACTCAGCAGTATTCAATTACTCCCAGCCACTCAGTAGTACTCAGTAACTCCCTGCCACTCAGCAGTATTCAGTTACTGCCAGTCACTCAGTAGTACTCAGTAACTCCCAGCCACTCAGCAGTATTCAGTTACTCCCAGTCACTCAGCAGTACTCAGTTACTCCCAACCACTCAGCAGTACTCAGTTACTCGCAGCCGCTCAGCAGTACTCAGTTACTCCCAGTCGCTCAGCAGTTCTCAGTCACTCCCAGTTACTGAGCAGTACAATCACTCTTAGTCACTCAGCAGTACACAATCACTCAGCAGTATTCAGTTACTTACAGTCACTCAGCAGTACTCAGTTACTCAGCAGTACTCAGTTACTCACAGTCACTTAACAGTGCTCAGTTACTTACAGTCCCACAGCAGTACTCCATTACCATACAAAAGTTGAAAACATCTCCCTGTGTATTGTTCTGCTATTGTCTCTCATCGTTTGCGTATATTGTTTTCTTATATGGCAGTAAAATACAATGTAATAAAAATCATCCAGATGCTTTGCAAACTGTGGATGGGTGGCCATCCAACATCTATTTTTTTTATTCTCAGTTTTGCTTGACTATATAATTTAATTATTTTTTGGTTTTGTGGGCTGAGATACAACACTCACTCACTGGAGTCATCATCTGTCTCTGTCTATCTGTTTCCCTTTCTCTGTCTCTTTCCTCTGTCTGAAGCCCTCATCACCGCACCTCCTTGCTTATATTCAAGTGAACTGCCACATTTATAATATGGACACAATGTTTCACAATCAATACCCAATTTGTTTAAACTGAGTCTAATGAACAATTCATTTTTCAAGGTGTCTTGAATTTGTGCTACTATACTGATCAAGGCTGAGTGCCCTCCCATACGTACTGAATCATTAAGAAAATGAGAATTAAAAGAATTGGTCAGACGTAAAGCAAAAGGACATTGTTGTAGAGCAGACTGGCACAATGTAGAAATTATTTTACGAATATCCACAGTGGGCTGAAAATCTCTGCGTCGTGTCATTGATGAAGTCAGTGGGAAATATTATCACCCTGGACACATACCAGAAATTACCACCAATAACTCTATCATAAAGTCACCCTTACATGATTGATTGATGACAGAAATCCATAAAATAACCAGGTGGTCTACTCTGTTTTCGCGGCAGTTATTCTCAGATAGGGAGAACTGTAACTGAATGTTTTCCTTTACCTGAACTATTGGTGACATTCATTACAGTTAATAGAGAAGGCAAATGTAGGGTGATTTTTTTTGTTTTTAAGGGTGCAATAGGCTTTTAAAGAGAAGTAAAAGTAGGTAAATTTGCGCTAATTGTTTTTCTAGACAAATCAAAATAAAAAAAATGAAATGTGTCACCACATGTGCTTGACAGTTGCACTCATAAATATTGCACACACCAATATAAAAAAACATGAAGAGCAGAAACGTTTTTATAATTTATGCAAATGCAAATTGTGTGTGATAACCAAAATTAAAATAAGCAATAACAGAAGTCATTCAATAACTTCATACAATGTGCCATGAATTTGTAGGGCATGATACCACTCCATGGTTCCATTTATGCAAAATATAAGTAAAAAGGAAAAAATCAGTAAAGTTCAAAAGTGATAGTCCACCATAAATTTCTTATTCAAGAGTGTAAGGTAAATGTTGGCCTCTTGCTAGAAAATTAGACTTTAAGTAGATCTATCTACACCCACTTCAGGTGCATATTGCAATATCCTCTGTTAATGGCTCCTTTAGTTGCAGCTGGGTGCTTAAGCAGGGTGGGGTGGAGTAAATGACAAGAGGAGAACTCTCATTGCACAATGTTGTATAAAATCAATGATTATTTATTTAAAAAGTTACTCACAAGATTCCAGACAGACAGGCAGTTTGTTAGTACACTCATCTGCAGCCTCGATGGGCGTGCTGACATCACCGCTATTTCCTCCGCCCCCGGGGGACGAAGCGGTATCACGTTCTAAGAATTTATGGCACATTGTATGAAGTTATTGAATTTCTTATTTTAATTTTGGTTATCACACACAATTTGCTTTTGTATGGATTATAGACAACACAACAGTTTCTGCTTTTCATGTTTAAAAGAGAAGTGTGGGTTTTAAAAAAAACAAACATATATACTCAACTAATTTCAATAAAAGAAAAAAATCCAGCTCTACAATGTCTCAAAAATAAAACATATACAATTTTATTCAATCCATCCAATAATCCATCCAGGAATCAACACCGGTAGTTATTGAAGCATGTAAGAAGGCCTATGTAAGAGGCTGAAATGCGTCAATAACAACAGGTATTGATTCCTTTTATTGGATGGATTGAATAAAATCATATATGTTTTGTTTTTGAGACATTGTGGTGCCTGGCATTTTTCTCTTTTATTGGACGTTTGGATGCCTGCGTACTGTGGCCATCTGAGCACATGTGTCTCCATCTCATCCTGCTGATCATTAAGGGTTATTTTGGGGTAGCAGCACTATTTTAATTGATGTATACTCACCTAATTATGTGTCAATCTGATGCGGCAGCTGGCCCTTGCCGGCTATACACAGAGATCTGAGGGATCAAAGACCGCTGATTGCTCAGTTTTCGGGTCCACTCTGAGCACAAAGCGATGACTGTCAGTCACCTGCTCTCAGTGCTTACAATGCTCACTGGAGGGCTTGGCTGGGGAGAGCCCTGGAGGTTTTGGCTTAGGCTGAGAGGCTGAGCCAGCTGCTAGTCAGGCACCTGAGTGGATCCTAATATTATTGTCGGGGATCCCTGCATAGCCTGGACCAGCTCTGTGACATCAGCCAACAGCAGGATTTAGTTTGCTGTTGGCTGAATCTGGATAAGGATAAGTATGGCCAAGCTCATTTAAAGGATAGGGTTCCGCTATGGATTTTAAGGGAGGGCCCTATGCCATTTCAGAAGGGAGGGGCTGCACACTCACTGCTCCCATTCTTTCTTGTCGGCCACCCAGGCTGCATGCATGGATGAGGGTCTGCTATGGATACAATGTCAATCATGTTTTCCAGTGATGTAGATCGATTGTTAAAATTGGTGAACAACACCCTGCAGACACAAACACAATGATCAACACCTAGGATCCTCTCCTGCTGGACTCTCCTACAAATGAGAGGCTCCCATACCAGAAGCTCAATGTCAAGAAATAGCCGTTATGAAGTTACTGTATGTGTTATCATTATAATATTTATCCCCTATTAGTCATAGAGAAAGTATGCACTGTTGTACCATGGTATGTATAATATTTAAAGCGGTTGTAAAAAAAAAAAAAAAAAAAAAACATGCAAAACAAAGGCATAACAAGCTAGTATGCATTGCATACTAGCTCATTATGAAATACTTACCTTAGAAAGAAGCCCCGACACGCTCGCCCAGACAACGCTGTCATGTTCCCTCTGTGTCTCTTCCGGGTTCGGCGGCTCCGGTGCTGTAAATGGCCGAAGCCGCGCGGGAGTTTACTTTCCGCCGGACCTTCACAGTGCATGTGCTGCTGCTGTCAGCGGCTGCATGCAGGGCGACTATCTCCTAAACCGTGCAGGTTTAGGAGATATTAATTTTACCTACAGGTAAGCCTTATTATAGGCTTACCTGTAGGTAAAAGTTTAATGGCGGAGTATACTTCCGCTTTAATGAAAATACATTTCCTGAATTTGACATAATTAAGTGCCACTGAGCACAGAAAACTTTTTTTTTTGGAGAGTGTTAAATGTAAAATAATACATCAGTAAGATCCAGTGCACAAATCTAGTTAGAGGGGAAGCTCATAGGATGTGGGTTTATTTGACATGCTTAGTACTAAAACATCAGAAAAATCCCAAATATACAAATAACTTTTTAATGTACTATACAGAGTATAGATTGAGGAGTAATGTAAAAAAAAAAGTATATATATATAGATACATACAACACAATATATTGCCAAAAGTATTGGGACACCTATCTTAACACACACATGAAATTTATTGGCATCCCAATCTTAGCCTGTAGGGTTCAATATTGAGTTGCCCCACCCTTTGCAGCTATAACAGCTTCAACTTTTCTGGGAAGGATGTCTACAAGGTTTAGGAGTGTGTCTATGGGAATGTTTGACCAGTCTTCCAGAAACGCATTTGTGAGGTTTCCCTCTAATAAGCTGGACAACAAGAAAGGAGAACAAGCGCTCTGGTTTAGGTTCGGTGGGATAGTGGCAATACTAAACATACATAGCGGAAGAGGATAAAAATTAGGGACAATACAAATGGACTATGGCTGATAATATAAGGAGTCGGGCTAAATATCAACATATATTATTATGTGAAAGTCCATAAAAGTCCAATTGAGGTCCAAGTCCAATAAGGGAAATAGTAAATGTCAATAAGTGGAAGTTTGCTGCTTTAAGGGCTAGCTCCGAATCACAGATGAAGCCGGTACTGTGGATACATATACACAAAAGAAAAAACAGAGCGCCTCTAAGTGCAGCAGTTTATTGTAGAAGAAATCA
Source organism: Pelophylax lessonae (assembly GCF_965119305.1). Taxonomy (NCBI): domain Eukaryota; kingdom Metazoa; phylum Chordata; class Amphibia; order Anura; family Ranidae; genus Pelophylax; species Pelophylax lessonae. The sequence continues at coordinate 243,521,359 of NC_138773.1, read as the reverse complement.
CAAAAAAAGTAAACAACTCACTAGATGTGGATGTAGCAAGGCTTGTAAGTGCCAGTGATGTGCCGAAGATGGTATCAGTCACAGCGGTCCTGTAGGGTGAGACTCCAAAGCCCCGATCAGATAGGCGGGCGGACACCGCGCTGAGGATCCTCCGCGTCATCCACGGTCCCCAGTGACGTCACGCAGGGTGCGCTGCATTCCAGCGAGGTCCTACGGTGATCATCCTTACCTGGAACCCGGAAGATGGAGGATCCTCAGCGCGGTGTCCGCCCGCCTATCTGATCGGGGCTTTGGAGTCTCACCCTACAGGACCTCTGTGACTGATACCATCTTCGGCACATCACTGGCACTTACAAGCCTTGCTACATCCACATCTAGTGAGTTGTTTACTTTTTTGTGATTTCTTCTACAATAAACTGCTGCACTTGGAGGCGCTCTGTTTTTTCTTTTGTCTAATAAGCTGGAGACTGTATTCATTATATAACATTTGTTATCAGCACCCCAGCCACAATGCAAGTTGAGACATCAATGATGCATAGTTTGATTGCAGTATCCTATCCAATTGAGTGTGGTGTGTTTCGTAAATGCATTCCAGTAATGGCAAGCGCCATCTGGGTTGGGTTTGCCAAATGTAGAGTGTGAACAGCTGGCTTTGATAAGTGGAGGTATCAATAATTTACCACCCTACTCCTAAGCCCCCTGAATGGAGGTAAATGCACTTGCCAAAATCAACATTTAAGGTGCTTAAAGAGAACTGGTTACAGCTAGAATTATGCAATAATCTTAATATTCAGTAATAAATTACTATAAACATGCAGGATAAAGGTACCACCAAACAATACTTCTGAACCATGCATACCATTGCCTGTGCTGACAGAGAATTGATGGGAACACTGTATGACCCAGAACAAGCAATAGTTATTCCAGCCATTAGACCTTCACATAGGCTTGGTCTGGATGTATCAATCAAGGTTGTGAAGGGGCCTTCAATCATTTGAATGCGCCTTGAAATTACCATGTAAGGTCGAATTAGACAAAAAAATGTATTTCCCCCATATTTAGCATTATTTTTGTTGTCTTATGCTCTTAGGTCTTGTGCTCTTGCTGCCCTGTCATTTGTCCTAACGCACTATTCCCAATGCACACATTCCTGTAGAGATGGTTGTATTTGTAAGTGGGTGCTGAAGCGACCACTGGCTGGAACCATGTGTACTCAAAGAGAGTAATGTCACCAGCACACCAAGATCTCCAAAAATTAGTCAAAAGCTTTAACCAGTGATCACATCCTTACATCAGAAAGCAACGTTTCAGAGCCACGCAGGACCCCCTTCATCAGGCATGTGACCACATCACACACATGCCTGATGAAGGGGTCCTGCGTGGCTCCGAAACTGTGCTTTCTGCTGTAAAGATGTGATCGCTGATTAAAGCTTTGGACTCATTTTTGGAGATCTTGGTGTGCTGGTGACATTACTCTCTTGTCAACTGTCCTGGCACACATTCTCTCAGCTCCAATTGAGCATAATAACATTCAATTCATATAAAAGAATACAATAGTGAATATAGTGGTGCAGCGCTATAATCAATTTAGAATATATAAATAAATATAATACATTAGTGCTGTACAATGGTGATCATAAATACGTAAAAATAGGTGAAAGTTAGAATAACTGTATTATACTTATTCAATGCCACAAAGCTCATGCACAGTGTTATAAATCCACACAGTGATAAATCCTTATTGTAAACACACACAGTATCTTCAGTATCCCTAATATGCCAACTAGAATATAAACCGTGCCCCTTCAATATTTTATACAAGTGACCTTCTGTTCCTTGCCCCTTTAATTTTCTCCTTCACCAGAAGTACTTGTGACTTCCTATGTATACAATAAAAGTCACAAATGCACTTCAGGAAGCATTCCTGATGATGTCCTGGTTTGACAAGACACGGTGGGTAGGGCTATGGCAAACCCCATATCTTTGCCTCACTATTAGCTTCTGATTATAATGGGAAGGCCAAAAGTAGAGAGCAGAAGTTAGAGTGGGAACATGTATGAGATTTGAAAAATAGGACTTCTGGAGATTTTGGGCTCCAGGGGAGATTGACAAACATTGCAAGTATGATATTCCAGATCTTAAAGACTACTGATAGCTTGGCTATTTAAATAAATACGGGAACTATTTAATCTTAGTCATTTAAAAAAAAAAAGGTTAATGGTCAGCACTAGGCTCCTTACTTAGTTATTCCTATAGACCACGTGCTGTTTTACCAATACTGTTAGTCCTACTTTGCTATAATACATGATGTGCCCCACACTGGGTATCACCTTACCTGTAAATTCAGTGCACAGCTCTAGACTGCCTAGACCCAGTAAATCATCATGATGGAATAACTCTCATAAATGGATTTAGTCTGCTGCAACAAAAATAGCTATTTAACACTATGCAATAGGACTGCTTGCTGAAGCCTATCCATAATACACAGCATACACTCCTATTGCAACTCAATCTAAAAAATCAATCATAAAGACTTATGTGAGCAATAACCATAATGCTAATCATTATTTGGAATAGATCAGCTACATCTGAAAATGCTACATGACCTTTTAAATAAATATAAATTCTCCATATGTTGAAAATGACTTTCACTTTCTTGTTGAACTTTAAACCATTACTTGGCTTGCTTTAGCATTTATGATATGTTAATAAAAAGAGGAGAAAAAAGTAGCATTTCATCTTGAGTTCAAGGGCTACTGTTCAATATCAGAATCTAACGATGAACTAGCAAATACAATTAACTTGATCACACCTTGTGTGTGACTTTGTAATAGTTCTACAGATCCAAATAGTGAAAACATTTTTTGAATATGAAATAAGTCTCCCTCTACTCCTGATTACCATTTTATGACTTTATGTTGACTTTGCTCAAAGTTCCATCCAATTACTCTCTCTTCCTATTTTGCATTACACTTAATTGCATTCCAAGGTCACTTATAGCCCCAGTATCCTCCGCCAGCAATTAACATGATAGTTTGTCTACAAGGAAGACAATAGCAACAAAACAAACTACGTGACATCCGTCTGTTGCTATAGGAACAATTCACACAATATCGGACAATGACTTTCCAGAATCTTTGTCTTCATTTTCATTTCTTAAAATACATTGTTCTGGACTGAGTACAACACTATGCTTAGATATTGGCTGTACATGAATTATTATATAATAAACTACCACAGTAAGATTATGCTAGATTAGGGAACTCTTTGGAAGTTTATAGAAAGATTTATGCCCAACTGCAGGTTAAAGTTTTATTTTTTCAAATGTCCCCCAGGTGTTGTTTTAAAAATGCAAGCCCATACTGCAGCACTCATCTCCAATCCAGAGCTGTCCCTTGCACTAGGTCTTATTTACCACAAGATGTCCTCCCAGCACCACTAGGAATAAGACTAAGGACTGTGAATTCAGGGCATCATTGCCTGGAGGAGGCATCCCCACAATACACTGTATTCAAACTGTACTGATGCAAAAAGCAGCTCTTACGTCATTACATCTATGCCAACATCTGCTTCAGTATGTCTAGCACAGAGGAGAGCCTGAGATAAAAAAAAGGCCCTTCATCCAGGCCTATTACCTGATTGGCTTAAAGACTTTAGGAAAGGTAAGTCTTAAAACATAAAAAGCAAGAATTATACTCAGTGGGGTACATAAGGGAAGGGGGGTTGTTGATTTCTGGGGTGGAGGAATGCGTAGAGACCAGAACTGGGTTTTAAGGGGTCAACAAGTTTCCCCTTAGACAATATAAAAGCAGGAGACTGTGGGTTGTCTTCTTGGTTCCTGCCATGAGATCAATGTAATCTTCCAGCTACCTTGCCAATATAATGGCTTAAAGTGGAACTTCACCCAAAAGGGTGAAAAACTGCTTTGAATGTATTCCTAATTACTGACTCAGAACAAGTCAGACAGCCCTTGCATTTATTACATTAATGCTTTACTTTGGAGTTCTTATTTAATCATGGATGCAGTTCAGTATGGTATTATGCTTATTCTTGGCAGCAGACTGTGGCACAAAACAGATACAATTTGTATATATATATATATATATATATATATATATATATATAAATAAAATGCACCGATACCATTTTTGTTACAGTGAGAGTAAGAGTACCATTTTTTTTTTTTTGCTTTTTTTAGTACATATATGCTAAAGGTGTATAGTTAATAGTTAATTATGAATAGTGTCGTTTATGAAAATAAAGTGAACAAAAAAATTCAGCAGGAAAGTAATAATTAAATGGAGAAGGGGAATAAGGAGTTAATTCGGGCTGATTGGAGTAAATTAAGGGTTAATAATAGGTTAAACAGAGGAACATTTAATTAAAGAAAAAAAAACTTCACAAATTGCTTTAAACTGACTTCATCTGTAGATCAAATTTCATCCCTTTGATCTGTAGATGAATAAACAGAAAGATAAAAAAAAAATAAACAATGTTTCTTTTTATCTTTCTGTTGAGCGGCTGAGCAGTGTTGTTGAGAAACATTTCCTGGCTCCTTTTTTTTTTTGACAGCTCCAATTGCCGTGACTTTGTTTAAACTTCAGCTGTCAAATGCGGAATTTGGAAGCCAAGTCAATAATTTGAACTTGTATTGTTCCTCAAACCATTCTTGAACCATTTTTGCAGTGTGGCAGGGTGCAATATACTGGTCAGCAAGAATGTTTAGGTATGTGATACGTGTCACATAACATCCACATGAATGGCAGGACCTAAGGTTTCCCAGCAGAACATTGCCAAAAGCATTACACTGTCTTCTTCCCATACTGCATCCTGGTGTCATATCTTCCCCAGTTAAGCGATACACACGCACCCAGCCATCCACATGATGTAAAAGAAAACACGATTCATTAGACCTGGCTACCATCTTCCATAGCTCCATGGTACAGTTCTGGTGCTCATGTGCCCATTATAGGCGCTTTTGGCTGTGAAAAGCATGGGCACCCTGATCGGTCTTCGGCTATGCAGCCCCAGCAAACTGCATTGCACATTTTTTTGCTTTCAACACATCAACTTCAGGGACAACTTGTTTACGTGCTGCCTAATACACCCCATCGATGTTCAGATGCCATTGTCATGAGATAATCCAAGTTAATCACTTAACTTGTGAGTGGTCATAAAATTATGGCTGATGAGTATATATGCAGACATCATTTGTAATGGTCAAACACAGACACAATTTGCCATACTGATGGAGACACAAACATTGACTGACAAACATAGCGACTAATTTACGCAGGTGAAGACTGACCAGGGTGAATTGGCAGTTATAGTTAGGCTCCATGTCACCACCACCTAAAGAAACTCATCCTATTTACATGAGAGCATCTATTTTTCTTAGATTGATACATACAGTACCTCCCAATCATCTGAAAAGATAAAGAGGGACACCTTTTTGCACAAAATACGTAGGTAAGAACAGTACCCTTCTACGTCCATCCTACCCCTGAAAGGATCAGTGAAACCGCTCAGGTGTTTTTTACCTTTGTATTTCCTAGAAGCCTCTTTTACAAAGGTGGCCAGGAAGCAGTAAAAAAGGGCAGTTATGTTGCAGTTTTAATGCCCCCAACCATCCAATTAAAACATAAAATGCAACCAGAGGGAGCTGTGCATATGTGGTGGTTGTGATTTCTTTGTGGTTGTGGCAAATTTACCTTGGCATGTCTTTTTTTTTTAACAGGCACCACTGCCCATCATACTCGTCCAATGAAGTCAATAGGGCCTAGCTGCAGCTGCGAGCCACGCGCTTGGCTCATGGATATAGTACCATGTTTCTATACAAAATTCTTATTCGGTTGAAAAAAAACAACACAGATCAGTTTTCAGATGGAGGTAGAAACTGGCTTTGTGTAAAAGAGGCCTATTAAAAATAACAAATGCAGTAATATAGGATTGGATACAAGGTTTAGTGTGGAGCATAGCACTTTTGGTAATAAAAAGGTACATTTTGCATAGGATATATATATCAATTCAAAATAAGGGACATCTGAGGATGAATGAAATACAGAGGGATTTGGTCTTAAAAGAGGGGCGGTTGGGGTGTTAATATGCACTTAGCTTTATAAATATGTATCCTGGTTTGAGTTAATCATAAAACTACCCAGGGAAAAATTGGAGTAACAGCATTCTGACTGGAGTAAACAGTATGTTCTGTCTTCAGAATGTTGAATTTACACAAATATGTTCTTCATACAGGGGCTGTATTGTAATAAAATTAATAATACCTAGAGGGTATATTAAGACTGCAAGTGACGGCCCGTGCTGTGCTCCGGTCCCAGCTGAAGCCCAGTTCCTTCCATTTGCCAAAGCCCTTTCGTAGGGACAATGGAGAAACTATGGAGATCCGATACTTATCGATGCCTCTGGTATAGGATGCTATAGTGGAAAAGCCGTATTATCATATGCGCATTACGGAGCATAAAGACCCCGCCATCCATTCATCCAAAAAGAGCGGCCTGTGGAGCGGTTTTGGAGCAAAGCCCTTTCATCATTGGATTACACACATGCGTTTTTTCTGTGTGTTGGAGGTAAGCGGCCACTACACACTTTAAAGCATCAAGATTGGGATTTTTACCTGCTGGTTTACTCCATTTTTTATTGCATCAGATCTCGGACACTATTGTGGGAATTTTTATGCTTATAGGAGTGGACATTTGTTTGCACATTTTTTTGCACAGTTATTTATAACCATTTTATTGGATTGATTGGGACATTCACAGTGCAATGCGATTGATTTTACTATTTTATATAGGATTGGGACATTTCACATTATGGAATTGATTTGCTTCATATTAGTATCAATTTAATTTATTTATGCTAATTTATTTATTTGGATTCATTTGAATTGAATATTGTGGGAATTTTTATGCTTATAAGAGTGGACATTTTTTTTTGCACAGGTATTTATAACGATTTTATTGGATTGATTGGGACATTCACAGTGCAATGCAATTGATTTTACTATTTTATATAGGATTGGGATATTTCACAATATGGAATTTATTTGCTTTACATTAGTATCAATTTAATTTATTTATTTATGCTACTGGGATACTATTTATTTATTTGGATTCATTTGAATTGATTTTATAGCATTTTTTCACTCTTTTGATACACGATTGTCTTTTGAAGGAATAGTAGGAGATTTGTCCACCTGTACCGTCCATTCACAGCAATTGTCCATTTCTTATTGTTTTGATATTTATTGAGACACTTTCGTTATTCATTGAGACACATTTGCTTTATAATCACTACACAGATAATTCACTTGCACTTCATTTTTAGAATATTCTCTATTTTAACCAATTTAGAATCATTTGGAGGAATACAATTTTCACTATACAACACACTATATAGATTTGTTCATCTGCACAGATGCAGTTTATCGATTTTTATTTATGAATTAGCGCCAATTTTTTTAGGTTTTTTAATTCAAAATAAGGGACATCTGAGGATGAATGAAATACAGAGGGATTTGGTCTTAAAAGAGGGGCGGTTGGGGTGTTAATAAGCACTTAGCTTTATAAATATGTATCCTGGTTCGAGTTAATCATAAAACTACCCAGGGAAAAATTGGAGTAACAGCATTCTGACTGGAGTAAACAATATGTTCTGTCTTCAGAATGTTGAATTTACACAAATATGTTCTTCATACAGGGGCTGTATTGTAATAAAATTAATAATACCAAAAGGGACTATACTATGAATATGACATGAAATGGAAAGAAATCCTACTTGTGAGAGATATACTGTATGACAAATGGAAGGGGGGGTAATTTCATTTAATGGTGTCAAACACCCACAATGCACCTGGTAGCCAGTGAGTGTATAATTTTGGCTGTATGTAAGTGACATGAAGGAACTCAGAGAAACATTATTTGTAGAACGAATGTATTAAAAAATACAACATACAGTATAATGGGATTTAGTAATGCTGTCATACTGATTCATGTGTAGTAAGATTTTTTACTCTAATTTATGAACTTATTCATTTCCATTTCATTTTCCATGCTGTGAATCAAATAGTATAATATCCTTTGCTGCATTGTTTTCACTAGTTATGCAAGATTCTGTTTCAGTGATACCCAACCATCTAATATTTTATGTAGCTTTAAAATGGTATGCTTGCTAAGTATTCCCTGATTTACAGTATTTAACTGAAGAATTCCTAAGGCTCCTTTTACATAGTTGTTTGGGGGGGGGGGAGTAAAAACAAAATAGTTGATCTGTGTTTTTACAGCTTCTCAACCACCCACCCACCCGCAAATGGACATGGTGCTCCTCGCTTGTAGTCGTTGTTGAGTACACATTTCTGCCGCAATTTTAACTCAGTATGCCGAGCTTGCCAGGTGGCACCGCTTTTCAAACTTTCCCATGTAAGGAAATATTACTATGCTGCAACCAAGACCGCTTGTCAGTCCTGCAATGCAAATTCACCATTCAGCAGTAAAAAAAAAAAAAAAAAAAAAAACAGGCATCAGAAAGCACTAGTATGGTTTCCTGTAAACCTCCTTTCACTACTCTCTGAGAAACAATCTATCGCTAAATGCTTTTCAAAGGGCCAGTAAAAACTGCTGTTAGTGTAAATGTAGCTAAACGATAGCCATACATGGGATCATAAAAAATATAATTAAAAAAAGGCAATGTAAATTTACAATAAATACCATATGTTTGGGGCACTGAAAATCTGCCTGTGTATATGATAATTCTATGACTTTTGCTTTGGTCCTCAGAAGATATGACAGCTCAGGGTTGAGGCCAACAAATGGGTTTGTTCAGATTTGACCATACATGTACAAACCCAAATCCAAAAAAGTTGGGACACTGTACAAATTGTGAATAAATACAGAATGCAATGATGTGGAACTTTCAAATTTCAATATTTTATTCAGCATACAACATATATGACATATCAAATGTTTAAACTGAGAAAATGTATCATTTTAAGGGAACAATAATTAATTTTAAATTTCATGGCAACAACACATCTCAAAAAAGTTGGGACAAGGCCATGTTTACCATTTTATGGCATCCTCTCTTCTTTTTATAACAGTCTGCAAATGTCTGGGGACTGAGGAGACAAGTTGCTCAAGTTTAGGAATAGGAATGTTGTCCCATTCTTGTCTAATACAGGCTTCTAGTTGCTCAACTGTCTTAGGTCTTCTTTGTTGCATCTTCCTCTTTATGATGCGCCAAATGCTTTCTATGGGTGAAAGATCTGGACTGCAGGCTGGCCATTTTAGTACCCGGATCCTTCTTCTACGCAGCCATGATGTTGTAATTGATGCAGTATGTGGTCTGGCATTGTCATGTTGGAAAATGCAAGGTCTTCCCTGAAAGAGACGACGTCTGGATGGGATCATATGTTGTTCTAGAACTTGGATATACCTTTCAGCATTGATGGTGCCTTTCCAGATGTGTAAGCTGCCCATGCCACACGCACTCATGCAACCCCATACCATCAGAGATGCAGGCTTCTGAACTGAGCGCTGATAACAACTTGGGTTGTCCTTGTCCTCTTTAGTCCGGATGACATGGCATCCCAGTTTTCCAAAAAGAACTTCAAATTTTGACTAGTCTGACCACTTTGCCACAGTCCATTTTAAATGAGCCTTGGCCCAGCAAGAACGCCTGCGCTTCTGGATCATGTTTAGATATGGCTTCTTTTTTGGCCTATAGAGTTTTAGTTTGCAACGGCGAATGGCACGGTGGATTGTGTTTTCTGGAATGTTTTCTGGAAGTATTCCTGAGCCCATGTTGTGATTTACATTACAGTCGCATTCCTTTATGTGATGCAGTGCCGTCTAAGGGCCCGAAGATCACGGGCATCCAGTATGGTTTTCCGGCCTTGACCCTTACACACAGAGATTGTTCCAGATTTTCTGAATCTTTGGATGATATTATGCACTGTAGATGATGATAACTTCAAACTTTTTGCAATTTTTCTCTGAGAAACTCCTTTCTGATATTGCTCCACTATTTTTCGCCGCAGCATTGGGGGAATTGGTGATCCTCTGCCCATCTTGACTTCTGAGAGACACTGCCACTCTGAGAGGCTCTTTTTATACCCAATCATGTTGCCAATTGACCTAATAAGTTTCAAATTGGTCCTCTAGCTGTTCCTTATATGTACATTCAACTTTTCTGGCCTCTTATTGCTACCCGTCCCAACTTTTTTGGAATGTGTAGCTCTCATGAAATCCAAAACGAGCCAATATTTGGCATGACATTCCAAATGTCTCACTTTCAACATTTGATACGTTATCTATATTATATTGTGAATAAAATATAAGTTTATGAGCGTTATAAATTAGTCCATTCCTTTTTTACTCACAATTTGTAGTGTTCCAACTTTTTTGGAATTGGGTCTGTAGATGGACAAATCTACGGCAGATCAGGCGCCTTTGCAGCTCTATGTTGTCTTAATGCAGAACTGAAGTTCCTTTGTAAGAAAAAGCGAGCAGGCCGGCTTTTATTGTAAAAGAGACATTCAATGTCTCTTCTGCAATAAAATGTTCCTACCTGCATACTTGCTTTTTTCTCTAGAACTGCAAACTGAGCTGTGCATACAGAGCTCAGCTTACACCGCCGGGCCAATCTCTGTGTGCAGGGATGAGTGGCATCTGTGAGTGACGCCACCCCGCACAGGCCAATTAAGATGGCCGAAGATAAGCACACAAGAGAAGATACCGGCGCTAGTAAGGAACCACTGGAAAAGTGAATATTAACCATTTAGTTTTGTTTTAAGGTGGAACCCTAGCTCTGTTTTGTACAGTTTTTAAAAGAGTGGGAGAGGCTGGAAATTCTATTACGTTTACTGTTGTCTTGTCCCCATAGCAGAGGTTTCCTCTTATTTCCAGTTCTGTCCCTGAAACATGAATTAGGAGGAAATAAAGTAGAAATAATGACAAAACATTTTTTTCCTTTGGATAGAGTAATGGAGGGTTATAACCCCTGTCAGTTTTTTTGCCATCTGTGTCCCATTGGGAAGATTTCCCTTCACTTCCTATCCCATAGCTAGAACAGTGATTGCTGTTTTCCAGGTTATTTTCCGAGCGGCTTCCCTGCTGCATAGTACCCAATGGGAGTTGCTCGCTTGGCACAAGTGCCATTCACAGGGAAGCTGCGCAGCATTGGAATCCAGAAGACAGTTGTGATCACTGTAGTATGGAGACTACTACAGTGATTTCCATCTTCCACAGGGATTGCAGAGGTACAAAATATTTATTCATACATTCCAAGCTGTGCCAATGTAACTGCAATAAAAACCATACCCTGAATTCACCTTCATTTTATCTTACCAGCATAATTACCTCTTGTAGTACATGTACTATTGGGTGGAAGTCTGGTTTATACATGCCTATATTATCCCAGGAGTAAATATTTGTAGTACTTCCAAACTGGCCATACACTGCGTTCAAGCTGCTCGGTTTAAAAGAAGTCAATTGTTTATTCATCTTTTGTTGAAAGGCATATGCTGGACAATTTTCCATTTATCAGTGGCTGAAGCCAATCAGCTCCAACCGCTGATCAGTATATTCTGACAGCAGAGGATGCCACTATCAGAAAACAATGTCCTGGTGGGGGGGGGGGTTCTCCATCAATCTCATTTGTATAGATGGAGGAATTTTCTTGTTTTTTGGGGGGGGGGGGTTTCAGCCCCCTGGCTGAACGGAAAAAAAAAGACTAACAGTGTGTGGCTAGCTTTAGTATCTCACCTTCCCACTCTATAGCGTGACATCTTTTTGCAGATATCATCAACAGTACATGACTGCATGATAATATCCAGTTACACTGCATTACTAGGAAAACAGAAGAACATAAACATTTCCAACTGTGTCAAAGTTTTGTTTTAAAAGGGAAGACATGTTTATAGCCCTTCTCCAATTAATTAATCCAAGTCGTAAAGAAGTTATAGTTGCCTATAATAATACTCATGATGACTACCATGCCCACTCTGGAAACTAGTAAATTCATATAATTAAGAAAGTATAAATTCTAATGCATATGGAAAGCAATTTGCCCAGTCACTATGTTTAAACAAAACTGTGTTCATTAATATTGGCGACAATGAATACTCCCGGCCTGAATGCAGCACATTATTTAATTTATGGACTATGCCGGCCTATCTGCCAGGCACCAGGGCAAGGAATGAATCATTTCTGGAAGCTGGCACAGAACATATAAAGCATGTCGATGCAGCTATGCCACCTCCCTTCTCTTCTACCTCAGCAGCCGAAGGTCATATGCAGTTCACAATCCTCTGCATGACATCCCCAATTATACTGATTCAGTGGCAGAGATTGAAAAATCTCAGCTGTGGAATCAGATTTAAAGGTACAGATTTTGTCAGACCACTGGAGACGTAAAGACGTGCAAATTTAAGCATTTGCTTTGTGATTGTGACAGTGGATGGCTCTAAACAGGGGAAGTACACCTGTAAGACGTGAGGGATGAGAACCTAATTTAAAGTAATTCTGTCACAAACCCAGGCAGTTAAAACTTAATATAGAATGAAACGTTCATAAGCTAAGGTTACCTTCAGTAAAAAAAAAAAAAGATATATAGATATAGATATATATATATATATATATATATATATATAAAGATTCAGAGATGCAAGATGCAAATCATTCTATGCCCGTAAAAGTCAAGATTTACCACATGCTTCCTTCTCCTTACTATTGGTAAATGAGGACACCCATCAAACAGAAGAGTTGTAAGGGAGATCTACCAGTGTGGTGCTATAAAATTATTATTACCCAGAGATAAAGTAAGTGAAGTTATATGCAAATCTTACTTTAAAAGTAAAAGTCCAAAGTGGCCCTGTGCTTGCATCTCCGCAGCCTCCCCATTTATAAAAGAGACTGCTCATTACACAGAAGGACCAATGGGGAGGCTCAACCAAACAAAACCAAGCTGGAAAATTATCAACAGATGCAAAAATGTAGATAAGTGAAGTTATATTCAAATCTCACTCTTCCTGATTGGCCCTGCTGCTTCCATTTCCTGAGCCTCCCCATTGATAAGTTAGGCTGCCCATCACATTGAAGGGCCAATCTGGAGGCTTGGTAGTTTAGGTCAAAGCTGGACTTTTAAAAAGAGAAAGATTTACATTGAGATTTGCACAAAGCTAAATAATGAATCAGCTAAAATCATTTTTTACAAGTCAGTACTTGGAGTGAATCCTGTGGGTTGACTTTGAGCCATGGTTTACTGGGAAGCAGGCAATCGTTTTAATGGAGAACCCAAGTCTTTCTATGAAGTGGACAACTCACCAGTTTAATTCTTTGCCACGAAAAAGAATGCTACCTAATAAAGAAGCACTATATTCCCTAACTAGGACAGCACCTAATAAGAAAGTGTACCCTTGGCAGCAAATTATGCCACTGGAGGAAGGGATTCTCACCTTGTAATCTACTGTGGTGTTAGATTTCAGTCATGCTTATTTATGCAAAATATTTATGCAATCATATTATTTTTTTACAGCACGCAATATAGATTTAAAAGGAAAAAACTCTTGAATTGAAATGCAAACTTTCCCTTAGAACTCTATCATTACCCCATGTACCTTAAAAATCACACTTATCTGAAATCCATTACATTGGAAGACTTTGCTGATTATATTTTAAGGTCAATATCCAGGTTTATGCAAATACCATTAAAGATACATTGGGGAAAAATTACAGAGAAAATACTTTTTTTTTACAAAATGTCATTATTTCCTAATTAAAACACTGGGGAATAAAAACTGGTGTATATTCGCCACTTTCCAGGGGCTCAACTTCTGGTTCAGGGAACCGGCCGGGAGTTGTCCTGCCGGACGGGCACCCTTCCCCCCCCCTCCCCCTGGACCTCTCAAATTTTTCATTAGGTTGATGCGGAATACCGCTACATGGTTGTCCCCTTTCCCCTCATTCCCAGATCAGATTATGTCTGTATTTGCATGGGCTTTTGCCTAGTTTATTTCCCTTGCTCATCTCGGTAAACCATGTATCACGGTTACCTATTGTTCCTTATATACCTGACTATACCTTTGCATTGTATTTGTTATCATTCTTGTTGATTCTTTTTCTCTGGAAAACTTTAATAAAAACTTTTGAAAGAAAAAAAAAACTGGTGTATATATATATATATATATATATATATATATATATATATATATATATTTATATCGGGGAGGTTTCCCAGTGTGGGGCTGGAAAATTATTATATATATTATTATATTTATACAGTATCTCACAAAAGTGAGTACACCCCTCACATTTTTGTAAATATTTTATTATATCTTTTCATGTGACAACACTGAAGAAATTACACTTTGCTACAATGTAAAGTAGTGAGTGTACAGCTTGTATAACAGTGTAAATGTGTTGTCCTCTCAAAATAACTCAACACAGCCATTAAAGTCTAAACCGCTGGCAACAAAAGTGAGTACACCCCTAAGTGAGTACACCCCTAAGTGAAAATGTCCAAATTGGGTCCAAAGTGTTAATATTTTGTGTGGCCACCATTATTTTCCAGCACTGCCTTAACCCTCTTGGGTATGGAGTTCACCAGAACTTCACAGGTTGCCACTGGAGTCCTCTTCCACTCCTGCATGACGGCATAACGGAGCTAGTGGATGTTAGAGACCTTGCGCTCCTCCACCTTCTGTTTGAGGATGCCCCACAGATGCTCAATAGGGTTTAGGTGTGGAGACATGCTTGGCTCGTCCCTCACCTTTAATCTCAGATTCTTTAGCAAGATAGTGGTTGTCTTGGAGGTGTGTTTGGGGTCATTATCATGTTGGAATACTGCCCTGTGGCCCAGTCTTCGAAGGGAGGAGAAAATGTGAGGGGTGTACTCACTTTTGTGAGATACTCTATATACAGTATATATATCGCATAACATAGTGCCTGATATCATGCATTTTTTTTCTCACATGCACCATAGACACTACTAGCTTTTTATTACCCAGCAAATTATTGTAATTTTGTATAGGGCATGCACAAGATGAAGAACATGACGTCATTCGCCTCACCTCAAGGGGTTAGCACCTTGGTTGGTTTTTAATGATCCCTATGACCCTGTTTGGAAAATTGTCTCTTTTGTCCTGGTGATATGTTAAAAAATGTTTCAATTCCACACAACGTCCCTTTTTTAATGTACAGACAAACATGCGCATGCAAAAAAGATTACAGATACCTGTATATACCTTGAGTTAGAGACTCTGTGAGGTTGAAATGTTGGTCTATTAAAAATGATATGGATAATACCTAAATAAATGATTAAATATACCTATGGTTGGTATATACATACTGTATATCTGGTATATATACCCATATGTGAGCTATAAATTCAGTGTGGGGTTGATTTACTAAATGCAAAAAGACTGTGCAGTTGCACTCTGCAAGAGCAGTTGTTCCAGAGCTTAGTAGATGAGCAGAATCTCTGCTGACTTCCAGCATTCAAACATGTACAAGCCAAAATGATTTTCCTTGCATGTGATTGGGTATTCTTTTCAATGTGAAGCTTTATCTCATCTACTAAGCTCTGGAGAAACTGCACTTGCAGAGTGCAACAGTATTTTGTAAAGTGCACAGTCTATTTGCCTTTAGTAAATCAACTGTATGGCATGTAGTGCAGGCTTTCAAATTCTCCAATTCCTGATCAGAAAAGGGACAACATTTTCTCCTTGTCTGCCAACTGCTAAAATTTTAGTGAGATTAAATCAGTCAACTCCATAGAAAGCCCAGCATGCAATGCAAAAAAAATGTATATTGAATCACCCTGTATTAAATGCTTATTTGCAAATAAACAAATATTTCACACAAGTAATACAAAATATGAATTTGTAAACCTGTTTAACAATTAGAGCAGTATTAAACCCAGACACAAAAATTTATTTTATTACATCTTACCAATTCTTAGATGTGATTGCTGTATTTGTTTTTCTTTTTGTTTGTTTTTTAGCGCCGGTTCACATTACCGCGACGCTACTTCCCGGGGCGACCTCCGAGATCGCGGTGCGAGCAGCGCGCCGCGACCTCGGAGCGGCCGCCACGGACTTCATAACATTGAAGTCTATGGCGGTCGCCTCCTGGTCGCCCCAAAGAAGCTCCGGACCCTTTTTCTAGGTCGGAGCGACTTGTGTCGCTCCTATTAGAACGGGTCCGCAGCTTCCCTATGGGAGGCGACCTGCGGTGACCTGTGAGGCGACCAGGTCGCCTCACAGGTCGCCCTAGTGTGAACCGAGCCTTAGGCTTTGTTTCATCTATTTTCATCAGGTGATCCAGCAAGCGGGTCTGTTATTTTTTTAAAAGCCCAAGCTCTCCAGCAGAATGTATCAACTTACATGGATGAGACAAGCCACTTAACACTGACAGGGGTGATTAAAATGATCTACTTTTTTTATTCATGCAAAACTCCTATCCCAAACTGTTTGCTGTAACTGATTATTAAAGTGTTACTAAACCCAGGACCCTGCATTTACTATATCTGGTCTCCCTCAGTACACCGAGCATGGAAATGCAATTATTTTAGTAAATATAAACTGCTAAAGACCTTTTCTCATCATTAGTTAGAGCAGTCTTGTGACTTCTACCAGTGTCAAGCCAAGGACTGGTTAAAGCTTGTAGGAGGAGTTTTCTGATTGTCCTGTGAGACTGCGGGATCCTGACCCTCTGTCTGGACAGTGCTAATTGGCCCTGTGCTGATCACATGCACTCTTCCAAGAAAAAAAAAAATCCTCTCTAGCAATACACAGCTTTCTTTTTCCAAGCCAGCCCCAAGGGTTCAGGCAATAGTTCTTTACATTGCCACTCAGACTAAAAAATGGAGTCCACATATTTATCACCTCTCTGATGCATTTTGTACCAATTGAGCTTCATTAATGAGGTTAAGTTGAAGAGAAAAGCGTCAGAGGGGGGAGTCCAACTACCATCAAAAATAAGGACTAGTGAATATGTGGAGTGCAGCCTCTGTTTGTTTGGACTTGACACAAAAAGAAACCGCTGAAACAATAAGTAATTTATATACCTCCCACTGATTTTGCTAAATAATGAAAATTTAAACAAATGCCATGTCCCTTTAAGCTGCAGTAACTATCCAGTGCTTGTACAAAGTGAATGTAAGTTCCAGCTGCCAGACAAGATCATTCATACTACATAGGGTTGTCACCACATCCTTTTATTCATTCACATACTCTATATAAGTTATACAGTTACATGGTTAGGTGAACTCATGTTATTTTTATGTTATTTAAAAATTTAGTGTATTTTTAATCATATCACTTTAAGATTGTTTTAGAGCAACTTTAATGTGACTTTCATATTTTCAAAAACTTGCTGTCCCGTGTTTTATGACTATATTTATAAGCAGATATGTATGGTTAATGGCTATCCCCCTATCAGGCAGTACAGCCATAGGTCCTGCTGAACATCTTCTGAGATAATTCTCAATTCATGTCCACCCTCATGTATATATATATATAATTACAGACTATACCAGTATAAATCGGAATTGATGCTCAGTGGTATCTAAATCACCAAGACCTGGAAAAAACACCTGCATGATTTTACAGGTAAAGTGAACCATTTCTCTATATTTGTTAGCATGCATTTTGCTTAGCTGCTGTAGATTTTTCCACAAACTATTTTTTGATGTAATTGTACAGTTTTTACTTTTATGTTGTGCCATATTGCTGTATTAACCACTTCAGCCCCGAAAGGTTTTACCCCCCTTAATCAACAGGCCATTTTTTGCGATACGGCACTGTGTTGCTTTAACTAACAATTACAAAATATGTGCTCATGTTGGGTTACTCCCAGGTGTGCCACATCCCAAATAAGAACTACAAAAAGGATTTCCCCTTGTGTGGGACTTTTCAGGCACAAATTGGAATAATTAAATATAGATGGCTCAAAAATTGAAAAACATATACATTTATTAAAGAGAAATAACAAAATGTTAAAAAATGGCAAGCTGTATAGCTGTATACAATACATAAAATCACAGATTTTATCACAGATGAAAACCGCTGTATTCTGAGGTGTATACCCAACGCGTTTCAAAGTCAACCATACAGCTCCTTCTTCAGGGGTAACCCTTAGATAGCGGTATGTAAGTGATCAATTACAATAATGATTCATTTTATAATACATACATAATCTTTTTACACAAAAGTTGATCAGAGAAAAAAAAGGAACAAAAGTCCCAAGATAAAATTGAAGATAAACAAAACATCTGAACACTTACATAGTCTGCTGTGTTGACCTCAGGATGTGAGCTTGCCTTTTAAATATTTAAAACCAGGTAATTTGATTGCTCTGACCATATCCCCAGGAGATGCTGATCACAGGTAGCAACAAGAGCTCTTACTTCAGGGTGGTGAATCATTGTTGTAATTGATCACTTACAGACCGCTATCTAAGGGTTACCCCTGAAGAAGGAGCTGTATGGTTGACTTTGAAACGCGTTGGGTATACACCTCAGAATACAGCGGTTTTCATCTGCCGTGTGATTTTATGTATTGTATACAGCTTGCTATTTTTTAACATTTTGTTATTTCTCTTTAATAAACTTATATGTTTTTCAATTTTTGAGCCATCTATATTTAATTATTCCAATTTATGCCTGAAAAGTCCCACCACAAGGGGAAATCCTTTTTGTAGTTCTTTAACTAACAATTGCACGTGCGACGCTGTACCCCAAATACATTGAAGTTCTTTTCTTCCCACAAATAGAGCTTTCTTTTGATGGTATTTGATCACCTCTGCAGTTTTTATTTTTTGCGCTATAAACAAAAAAAGTCTGACCATTTTGAAAAAAATATATATTTTTTACTTTCTGCTATAAAACATCCCCAATAAACAAAAATTTAAAAATCAAATTTCTTTATCAGTTTAGGCCAATTAGTATTCTGCTACATATTTTTGGTAAAAAAAAAATCCCAAAAAGCGTATAATAATTGGTTTGCGCAAAAGTTATTGCATTTACAAACTATGGGATAGAATGGACTTTTTTTAAAATTGTTTTTATTAGTAATGACGCGATCAGCGATTTTTAGCGGAACTGCGACATTGCGGCGGACAAGTCTTACACTAAGTGACAGTTTTTGGGGACCAGTGACACAAATACAGTGATCAGTGCTAAATAATATGCACTGTTGCTGAATGAATGACACTGGCAGGGAAGGGGCTAACATCAGGGGCAATCAGGGGGTTAAGTGTGCTCCTAAGGAATGTTTTCTAACTGTGGGGGGATGGACTGACTGCAGTAAGAGAGAGATTTGTGTTCCTGATTACTAGGAACACATGATCTCCCTTCCTGTCTGACAGAACAGCCATCTGCCTTGTTAACATAGGCAGACGGCTGTTCTGTCAGTCTCCTTAAAGCGGAGTTCCACCCAAAAGTGGAACTTCCGCTTTAAATAGTCCTAACCCCCTGACATGCCACATTTTGCATGTCATTTTTTTTGGGGGGGGGGGATCGGGTACCCTCTCCCACTTCCGCGGCGCCCTGAGCGGAAGTTCTCCTCTCTCCCTGCAATCTTCTGGGACATGTCAGAGGTCCCAGAAGATTGCCGGCCAATCACGACGCATAGCGCAACTCGCGCATGCGCAGTGCGTACCCGGCTGTGAAGCCGCAAACTGTCACAGCCGGGTGCCCACATCAGTGATGCCGGCGCCGCAGAGCAGAGAGTGAGAAGACGGCGCATCGCTGGACCGTGGGACAGGCGAGTGTGTGTTTAGGCTGGAACTCCGCTTTAACAATCGCAGGCGGCCGGCGGCGATCGCGGCTGCCGGTCCCACGGACTGGCTCCTGCTCAGGAGCACGGCTCAGGAGGCACATGCGCCCCCTAGAGCCTTAAAGCAAAATCACGTACATGTGCATGATTTTGTGCTTAAGGGCCGCCCTGCCGCAGTAAATGTACGGTGGGTGGCCCTTAAGTGGTTAAAAAAAAAACTTTTATAAGTTTTGCCTCTAGCATTTGTCTATGCAGTTGAACAACTCATGTGAGCAAATCAGAAGCATGACAGAAATTATAATGTTTTCTGCAAATGTCTCTTAAACTTGCGCTGTGAGAGAGAAACAGTACAGTACAACCGCTGCGCCATGCTGCTAAACAAGAAGCACAGCATATGTATGAAATACATAAGTAAAGGTTTCTCCATCATACTATTATCTGGCTCTTTAACAAAATGGGATTTGGTGGAACCAGGAAATTTGGATGATATATGTAACCTTTACAGGCCTTGTGATATATTTGTCATTCAACTGACCAGCGACCCTTTGGCTGGTGCTGAATTTAGACTTCATGTACCCATAGCCTATTATGACCGCCGGGCACAGGAAAATGCAAAACACGCATTTGAACATCTCCTAACCACAGCAGCTTCTATACGATCCTAAAAGTCTATGTGTACGTAATCTTTTATAAAGATGACTTTAGGTGGGACAAAAAAACTCATTCAAAACTTTTCTGCAATACATGCACGTTTTCCCATGTTTTTTCAGTTATAAAAACTGCACTTCCTGGTATCCCTGAAGCCAATGGTGACGTAGCACCCATCTCCATTTTCTCCTGGAAACTCCTGTACCTAAAATGTGAGATCTCATGAGAGCTTCATTCTGTGCATACACTGTACATTAATACATAAAAAAAAATAGTAGTGTCTACAGTGCATGTGTAAGATAAAGTGAATGACACCACGCACTTCATCTTGAATATTTGTAGTAAAATGGGGGCATGAGAATGGAGACCTAGGCAGTACAGAGGTAGGACAAAATTAGGTAAGTATGAGTAAAGAGTCACAAGGATTTAGATAAGAATGTAAATGTGATTGGATATTTCCTCCCTATTCAGGTATACAGGTTTATATACAATAGGGAGGAGGGGAAGATCTTCTGTAAGAGTTAACTGAATTTCTGGAAGGATCAACAGGTATCGTTTTTGCAGTAATTGCAGTGGTATGAATATTTCGAAAATAGCACAATGGACATTTTGCTGTTTTTAGAATATTCATGCCCTTTCTGGGATGGGGTGTCCCCATATTTACTATCAAATCCACACACAAACTTCATATATAATAAATAGCAGTTGTATAAAAACATTAAAAAATCTGCATACAATGTGGAGATGTATTCACTTTTAGCTGAAAACTTTTTTTATGCTTATCTACAAAAACTTCAAGAACTGTATAATCAGCCTAAAAGACGTCAAACAGGAGAAAGCAAGAGACATCATTGCCAAGTTGTCTTTGAAATGAAATAGGATTTAAATAGCTAACATGAAGTACACTGTCATTGGGGAACACAAAAAAACTCCCTTACCTGCGAAGTCGAACTTCATTGCAGAATTGTCCAATATCATCTAGACTGGCAGCTCCTAATTTTTCACAATTTCAGATTTTGCGTTCATATAAGTCATGAGCATATCTGTCCACTTAACCACTTCAGAATTCCCCCAAGATGAAGCTTTCTTTTATTTTGATATTGTTTCCATTCCTGACTTATCTTCTAGTGCTTAACAAGGATTATCCTGGAAATGTGAGCACAATGAACTACTACAATGCATGACTCTGTTAAAATATACTGAGGCTTTGCCTGCTCCCTTCATGCATACGTTTACATTGAACCCAAAGTCATATTTATGGATTTAAGTCACATTCTGTATTGTTGTAATATTTTTTTCCTTGAGCTTAAGTGGCATGGTATTAGTTAGCAAGCTCGTAAATCCATTTTGCCCATTTCTACAATTTGGGTGGAAGCGGCTGTGTGAATGACGATAAAAGTGTAATGGACAGCATATTGGTCAATGGGAAATAAATTATTAACCACTGTTTTATGACTGTGTTTCCTGAACAATTACACCAGCTGCATCCAACATAAAATAGAATTGTTCATGTAACATTACCTAGGAACAGGCTTTATACCAAGGGATTATTGCATAATTGGAAGCCCTTCAACAAAAGCCTCTCTGCTTTACCTTTAAACTGCTGAAAATCCTTGAAAATCAGAGGGGATTCAGCCGAATTTAGCAAGGGGAGGAAAAACATTTGCCATAAAAACAAGAATGTGTTTGAGTTTGGTGATGACCCATAATTCTCGTTGGCTTCATAATTCTCAGTTGGAAACATTCTTTACTACCCACAAAGCACATGTTTTAAATTAGGCGACACAGATCATGTAGAACAGGACATTTATTTTCGACAACCCTACTGGAAAACATTAATTTGCTAATGGTTTTCTTTGCCTTGTTAATATAAAAGAATAGATCTCACACTGCTCCCAACTAGGCAAAGCCACATTGTAGTCTGGATCCAACTTTTCCTGCCAAGTTTTGTAGGCTTTAAATAAATACTTAGCTGTTGGTGGTCAGGTTCATCTAAAATGGTCTATAATTAACATAGTAGTGGGTTTTCTGTAATGTTACAATACGATCTAAAGGTGTCTACAGACACTAGAGCATGTTCCCTCAACCTGGCTGTTTACAATTGGACCAACGAATGTATTTATATCCATAGGCTTTGCCTGATGATTGATTGAAAAGCTTCTGGGGGGGAAGAACCATTTAGCTGGAATTAATTGTCCTTGTCAATCACTCTCTCTCTCATGTCATATGCAGATGCATTATCCCTCTCTCTCTCCATAAACCAAATTTTGGGCCTGTTTGCCTGATAACAACTTGTGGTTAAAATATTTCATATTAACATTGGTGTGCGTAGCCTATTGAATTAGGGTGTGCACCCCAGAGTACAAACACATATGCATGTATATCAACAGAACAGTGAATTATATCAGTAGAGCAGAGATTGGTGTCAGTAGGGCAGTAAACGGTTTCAGTAGTTTTTTTTAATCTTTTTTATTTTTTTATTATTTTTTACAATTTTACTTTTTAAATAATTTTTTACAATATTATTTTTTATTATTTTTTACAGTGCAGCCAATGATGTCATTGACTCATGCACTCTGAAGGAACAGCCAGTCCTGTGCTGTAAACGGCGGCTCCCTCACGCATGCACAGGAGTGCCTGGAAGGAAAATGGGTGAAGATGGAAGCGGTCTTCAGTGGTGACAATGCATTGCTGCAAGGCTTCCTTTTCAGGTAAGTTTCACATAATGTGCTAGTATACCACAGGATCCAGCTGCTGAACAGTTGTTAATATGCATACTTTTTTGTTTTTAGGAGCCCTGTTGGGGGGCTTTGGTGTAATATCAAGGGTCTAAACAGACTCTTGAGACAGAAAAAGGGACTGCGGACAGAGATTCCCCAGTCCCTTTGTCTGCAGCCTCAGCTGCACTGGACAGTGAACAAATGGAAAGTGCTCTGTGCTTCCTGTTCATTCACAAATTGAAGCATAGCAAACATAGCTCAGGTCAGTTAAGCATGAACACAGGAGCGATCGGTACTCACATTCAAAAAAGGAAGTGGCCAATAAATTAAATATTTACCAGCCCCTTCTCCCGCTCTGCGACTTGAAACATCCCCTGCAGCAGCTGGTGGGAGAGAAGAGGAGGGAAGCTGGCAGCATTGCAGGGGGGGAGGCAGGGGGCACAAGAAAGCAGGGGGAATGCACTGCACGGGGTGAATAGGGTGTTCCTAGGGACACCTGTCACACCCTGTGTGCACGCCTATGCATATTAACAACTGTTCAGCAGCTGGATCCTGTGGCATACTAGCACATTATGTGAAACTTACCTGAAAAGGAAGCCTTGCAGCAATGCGTTGTCACCACTGGAGGCCGCTTTCATCTTCAACCATTTTCCTTCCAGGCACTCCTGTGCATGCGTGAGGGAGCCGCCATTTACAGCCTAGGACTGGCTGTTCCTTCAGAGTGCATGAGTCGATGACATCATTGGCTGCATATACAGTAACTATCTCCTAAACAGTGCACATTTAGGAGATATTTACAGTACCTATAGGCATGGGTGTCCGCAGAACTTTTTTCTGGGGGGGGGCAACATTTTAAGGTCACCCATGTTCCGCCCCTTTTCAACAATGTCATTATATTTATTTTGAGTATTTATTTTTAAAGAGCAAACACCAGCATTTACAGTATTTATAATAAAGTCTCTAACATAAAAAAAAATGATCCTGTTACCTTAAAGCATGTTATACAGCACAGTGCTTTGCTGTGTAATTTGGCCCCTTCTATCACCTAAAATACCTGGCTGATCCTGCCTGACTATGTCCTCCCCTCTGTAAACTGACCACGGTATACCATGGTGGCTGAGCCCTGACACTGTTGTCAGTTTACGTGCCTCCGTCATCCTGTGTACCCCCTGTGTCTGTGTTTTATAAAAATAAGCCATTCTTTACAAGTTTTCAGAGCGCCACTCGTTGTTCATGGGACCCGCCGCCTCTCTCCTCCTCTCCCCCTCCCGACTGACATCAGTGAAGAATCCTCGGCCCCGCCCGCTGTAGGCAGCTATCAGATGGGAGAGGAGCGAGCCGACATGTCATATACTCGACCCTCTGAAAATTGGTAAAGAATGGCTTATTTTTTTAAAACACATACACAGACACACAGGCACACAGGATTATTAAACAGACCAGACAGGATGGTATAAAGTGGTTTAACAATCACTTGAAAGGGGAACTTGAGATTCCAGGGGGGGGCATTTGCCCCCCTTGCCCCTACCTGCGGATGCCCATGCCTATAGGTAAGGCTTATTATAGGGCTTACCTATAGGTCCAAGTCAGAGATGGGAGTTTA